>NC_141818.1:5462385-5679885 GCF_982586985.1 Callionymus lyra | reverse complement strand
TTAAAACTCTTTTAGACTCTTTTAAAAACTATTCAACAAAGTCGAGTAAACAAAAATACTTGTAAAGTATTGGTTGAATTAGAAATAATCTGATGTTCGCTAGAGTGTGTGTCGTCGGGTGAGGTTGTGCGTCTGACAGCATGTTGTGCGTCCTGCAGTTGAACCAGGTGGGCGAGGACCCTCTGAAGCGCCCGGTGGTCTACGTGAAGGGCAACGACGCCGTCAAGCTGATGAACATCGTCAACAAACAGAAAGTGGCTCGAGCGCGGATCCAGCACCGACCTCCACGAGTAAGAACCACCGGTCCACCTACAGAACCCACGAGTACTGACGCCTCTCCTCCCGCAGCAGCCCACAGAGTACTTCGACATGGGGATCTTCCTCGCCTTCTTCGTGGTCGTGTCCCTGGTCTGCCTGATCCTGCTCATCAAGATCAAACTCAAGCAGCGGCGCAGTCAGGTCAGTGTCTCCAGAGAAACCTTCTGCTGGTCCTCGGATGAAGAGCTACAGGGGTGTTAGCTCGAGTGCTAATGTAGCTAAATGCTACCATGTTTAAACTGCCGGATTTGTTCAAAATGCTAATAGTCAATGCTATGCTAACATGCTTCCTTTTTTTGTTTTACGTCTTGTTGCCAAAATAGCTAATGTAGCTCAAAAGCTAATGCTAACATTTTAGCTTCACGTTACTAAATTATGTCGCTTTAAATAAGACTTTTATTCAAGTTTGGTTAGCACTAATAAAATATATATTCAGGTAAAGCTGAGAGGCTCATTTTGAATTGTTACAACATTAACCACACCTGTGCGCTAACATAGCAAAATTAACAGGAGGAAGATAAGCTAATAAACCTAAAATGCTAGATAAAGCTTTTTTTTTTATAATACAAGGTAAAAGGCTCGTTTTTCAAACGTTGTTAGATCTTAGCATACGTGCTTCGTAGCTGTGTGCTAACTGAGTAAAATTACAGTGCAAGTTAAGCTAATAAAGCTAAAATGCTAGATAAAGCTTTTTTTAATACACTCATTTTTTAACTGAAAGTAAAAGGCTTGTTTTTTTTTTTAATCGTTGTTAGATCTTAGCATAAGGGCTACGTAGCTGTGTGCTAACTGAGTAAAATTAACTTGTGAAAGTTAAGCTATTAAAGCTAAAATGCTAATGTTGCTGTGCTATATTAAACATGTTTTGAACCTTTTTACATTTGCCAGTTGCATTGCTAAAATGCTTATGCTAACATTTTAGCTAATTTAACTCAAAAATTAGGTCAATTTATACACGCTTTTAAATCAAGTTGGGATGGCGAATATGTAGCATAAAAGCTAAGGTTGCTAATGTTTAAAATATTTGGACTAAAGTAGCTTATGTAGCTCAAACGCTAATGACATTTAATTTCTCACGACTAAAGCTGTTATTGCTAATAAAGGTCGGGAAAGTTAGCGGAGGATGACTCGCTTAAATCCGTCTCCATGACTCGCGTTCATCTGGTCGGACAGTAGCTGCTAGCGCTGATTGATTCCTGCGCTGCTGACGAAAATCTCTGGGCTAAGACTCGCGCCGGTGGATAAACCAGGATTTACGTCTAAGCAGCGCTGATGAGAGGTTAGCGGTCGCAGCCAAATACTTAGTGATGTCACGAAGTCCACCGTAATCCGCTCGCTGCTAAGGTGTGTCTGTAGGTGTGTGTGTGAGAGTCGTGTCATCAGGTGTGTGTGTGAGAGTCGTGTCGTCAGGTGTGTGTGTGAGAGTCGTGTCATCAGGTGTGTGTGTGAGAGTCGTGTCGTCAGGTGTGTGTGTGAGAGTCGTGTCATCAGTCGTCACAGCGCCAACTGCAGGAGGAAATGTTGTTTACTGTGAGTCGAACCCGATGATTGAGACGTTCAGACGCTTGTTGTAAGAAGTTTGTGTCGAACAATCGCTGCAAACAAATGATACAAATGATGATTGTTGGATGAAACTAGGATTAAAAAGAGCTTTTAGTCGAAGAAACATGTTGATGGTGTGACCAGAGAACCAGGAGGTGATGAGAGACAAGTATTATATTTGCAACAACATCCAAAAAAATCAGTTGTGGAAAAAAAAAGCAATTAAATGTCCAAAGTCAAAACAAACACAGAAAGAAAACACATTTAAAAATTGTCGATAATTGTTCTGTTTTTGTTTAATAACTTACATATTCAAATAACAAAATATTTGAATGCAATTTATTTTATTTCTTGATGCTTTCAAATGTAATTATTATTTATCGACAATTTTAATAATATAATAATAATAACATTTGAAAGCATCAAGAAATAAAATTAATTACATATTCAAATATTTTGTTATTTGAATAGGAAAGTTATTAAACAAAAACAGAACAAAAATCAATACAAAATATTTTTTCAGTGAAAACAAAAATGTTTCAACTTGAACTATTTAAAAAATGTTTGTTTTTTTAATCAAAATTATGTTTTAATAAGAAAAAAACGTCATTAATCTTCAATAAAAATATGAAAATCGAATCTTCACGTCCATCTCGTCCTGCAGAGCTCCATGAACAGGATGGCCATCCAGGCGCTGGAGAAGATGGAGACCCGCAAGTTCAAGGCCAAGGTCAAAGGTCAGCGGGAGAGCAGCTGCGGCGCGTCCGACTCTCTGAGCAGCAGCTCCACGTCCGACTGCGCCATCTGCCTGGAGAAGTACATCGACGGCGAGGTGAGTCCAGAACCGGCCGTAACATTATGACCGCCCGCCTCGCGGCCACCGCAGTGGTCAGTGGTGTTGAATCGGGTCCCAGAAAGCGAGTGTAATGACTTTTTTTGGGGGACAATGGCGTGGAAGTTCCCCACGCCGACGCGAGACAACACCTGCCGGTGACGGTGCCCACAGAACGTACACACTTCCTGTTGTTCCTTCTTTTAACGCCATTGTGGGAATAATCCCGCTGAACTGGAAGCGTTGCTCATCCTCGCGAGCATGTTTGTGTGGCTGCGGCGCGGCAACACAACAAAGCGTGGCGCCGGCGCGGCACACAGGAAGTGGCTGTGTATAAAAGAAGGAGTGAATGACATCAAAGCGTTCGTGCGGCAACAAAAGATGAGTCACGTTCTCGCCGCAAGAAGTCCAAACGGCAGCATTCCTCCCAAGACCGCCGCAGCTCACGTCTGCTCCAGAGGGGGGCGACACTGAGCGTTGTTGTAGAAGACGTGTGTTTGAAGTTTGACTCAGTGGGACAGCGCTGCCATCTGCTGGACACTCACAGTCCCAATTCAAAGACACGGAACGTCACACAAAAACAAATGAAAACAAGCGCAACGAAAATGGTTCAAAAAGATTTGGTAACATAAAGAATTGTGGCACTTTTACCCCAACATTTTATATTGAATTAAAAAGGCTCCGGATCGAAAAAAAAAATGAATATCAAACTTATTTGAAAAGGAAATTCATTTATTTAAAAAAAGATATTCATAATTTTAAATTCAAATATTAAAGAGAAATGAGTAAATTCAATTGTTAAAAACATAATTAAATGTTTAAATAACCAGTAGAGAATATTTTTTAAACTGTGCTTCTCGGTCTAACGTTTTACAAAACATTTTGAAAATATTTCAAACACGTTTTAACTTATTTCAAACACTCTCAAACATATTTCAAACACGTTTTAATGTATTTTAAACAAGTTTAAACGTGTTTGAAATACATTTAAACTTGTTTAAAATACATTAAAACGTTTTAAATATCTTTGAGAGTGTTTGATATACATTAAAACGTGTTTGAAATATGTTTAAAAGTATTTTAAACCAGTTTAAATGTAATTCTAACACGTGTTAAAGTATATTAAAGAAGTTTAAACGTATTTCAAACACATTTTAGTGTATTTTAAACAAGTTTAAACATATTTCAAACACGTTTAAACGCATCACCAAGTTAGTTTTTTCACATATTTTCAAACGTGAAAAAAAAAAAATCTAAGTTTCAATATTTCAAATATTAAAACCATTCAATACTGTGCTGACACTGATGTACTACAACTATACACAACTACTTCCGCTCTAACTCTGATGTTGTGTTGCAGGAGCTGCGCGTCATCCCGTGCGCTCACAGGTTCCACAAGAAGTGTGTGGACCCGTGGCTGCTGCAGCATCACACCTGTCCTCACTGTCGGCACAACATCATCGGTGAGTCCAGCTCCAGGATCCACATGTTTCCAGACCAAGACGTTTAATCCTGGTTTTACCGTCAACAGAGCAGAAGAAAGGAAATCCTGGACCGGCCTGCATGGACCCGGGGAACCCGCTCCACGGTCGGCAGCAGAGGGTGGTGCTGCCGGTCCACTACCCCGGGCGGGTTCACCGCGCCGGACAGGTGACGGCGTACCCAACCCGGACCAGCATGGACCCCCACGGGAACCCCATCACCGTCCTCACGGTGGACCAGCACCCGGATCCGCAGGGGATGTACCCGCCACAGTCCACGTCCGCCTTCCTACGGAGCTACCACCCCGCCCTCCACCTGGACCACTCGCTCAACCCCCACCACTGCGGACTGGAACACCGCGGCCCCCCCGCCTACCAGGCGCAGCACCACCCCGCCTTCAAGCGGCCCAAGTTTCACAGCCGCAACTTTTCCAGGCCGGCCTGCTTCTCCCAGTACGAGACCATGTACCAGCACTACTATTTCCAAGGATTGACTTTTCCTCAGCAGCCCGATGGGGGCGCCGGACCCACGCTACCGGGGCAGCTGGGCGGCGCCCACAAGGGCCACCACAGCAGGGCCTTTCAGCAGGGACTCTTGTACCCCACCGTGGTCCACATGGCACCTTCGACCTCGTCCAGGATGGGGGACGGAGGGAGCACCTCGGGTCTGGGCTGCTACCACGGGCACCGCTCGGTGTGCAGCGGGTACCTGGCCGACTGCCCCGGCAGCGACAGCAGCAGCAGCAGCTCGGGTCAGTGCCACTGCTCCTCCAGCGACTCCATGCTGGACTGCACCGAGGTCAGCAACCAGGGGGTCTACGGCAGCTGCTCCACCTTCCGGAGCTCGCTCAGCAGCGACTACGACCCGTACGTGTACCGGAGCCGGAGTCCCTGTCGGGGGTCCGCGGGGGAGGCGGGGACGGCGGCGTGTGCTCCGGCGCCCGCCGAGGACTTGCCGTCGTCTTCCGCTGCCGCCTCGGGACACGACTGCCTCCAGGTTCCTGCGGGGGCTTCGGGGTACGGCTCGGGGGACCACCTGTCCAACTGCAGCCTGGAGCCCAACTACAGCAGTCGCTCGTCACTGGAAACGCGGGACCACGGCGGCACTACCTCAGGCGGCGTCTCGGAGGACCCCAAGACCAAGGGGTCGCAGGAGGACTCGGGGGAACTCGGCGGCGCCGCCTGCAGCTGCTGCTTCGAGGTCCTCCCTCCGAACCTGGAGAGCAAAGGTCCCGACGGCGAGACCCCGTCGTCGTCGTCGGGGCGCTGTCACCGGACCCTGGACTTCCAGAGCTCCAAGAACTACTTTACCTCGGAGCACCTGCGGGGTCCGTCGGAGCAGGCGGCCTACGAGGGGCTCCCCTGCTGCTTCTACAAAGAGATGAAGGTCCACCGGGCCGGGCCGGGACTGTACGCCGAGGACTACGCCGTGAACGTGCAGTACGCCGACTCGGAACCCTGCTCGGGTCAGAGCCGCTGCGAACTCAACCAGAGAATACCCATAATTCCCGAGGACACGGATTGCGAGGCGGAGACACGCAGCAGTTTACTGCCCGAGGCGTCGGACCCCAGGGACCCGTACTACAGCTCAGGACCGTCGGAGGGTCCGAGCGAGGAGACCAGGGCTTTGTTTCGCCCTCCACCCCCCGCCGGACCCTCGGCGAAAGAGGCCGGTCTCTGAGCCCCCGGGAGGAGGAAGGGGACTCGCTGAACTTATGCATCTGGTACCGGATCAGTCCAATCAATCATTCAAACGTTGCCTTTTGTTCCGTCTTCTCTCTCCGAGCGCTGAATGTTTTTTACACCAACGTCAGTGGATTTCTACGGAAATGTTTCATTTCTTCGAAGTTCATTTTCCCTCCGACGCCATCCGAGGTGCTCCAACCAAACCTGGCACCATCTCTAGTGAGGTCACGAGAAGAAAAAAACACCGTCTGCCTGTAAAAACCCGTCACGACGCCTCGGGAACCAAAAGATCGTGCGTCGTTTCTTTTCTCCGATCGATTTACAATCGGACGCAGGAAATGTGAAAAAACTGTCACTAGTTTCCGTTCTGGGAAACGGTCGTGGCCTCGTCGTCGTGCGGATCGTGCCGGAGCAACACAGAGGCCTTAACGTCGCTAAAGCTAATTGTAGCAATATTGTAACAAGACACCGCTCTTGGTCGCGCCCAAGACCAAAGTGACTCGTGTCTCAGGGTCGGTCCATTTCGTCTGTCGTTCGGAACCTCCTCGTCGCGTTCACGAACTCTTGGAGCGGGTCGGGGCTAAAGCTAGCTAGCTAGCTAGCCGTGTAAACAACCGTTTTATGCTTTAATGAATACGTTGTTTTTAACGGTATTTCCGATCGCTAACGGTAACAACACGTCGTCCTCGCACCGCCGCCCTCTGATTGGCTCTTTCATAAAGAAGCTAGCAGCGACGGTCGCTAGCGTTTAGACGACGCGTCGTAGCGGCCGAAGGTTTTAAACTTCCGACGCTGTCCGTTTTTGTGACTCTTTTCGACCTCGTGTGGCGAGTCTTTTCCTTCTCCCCTCCGTGAGGCGTCCACTCTCTCCGGCTCGAACCATCCTCGCCAAAGGAAGCGCTCGGAAGCGTCGGCGGCGCGTCGAGCCACCGAAGAACCGTTTGAGATTATTTTAGAACAAGAAAATGTATTTTTTATTCTTTTAATAAACCCGTAAACATGAGTCATTTATAAACAGATAAACTCACAGGTCAAGACTAAGATTGTGGTGCTCCTCTAGTCCAGGCGGTACGGTACATCAATTTACCCTGCGATTTATTTAATTTAATGTTTAAACAAACGAAAACATTAATTTACCAGCAGCTGTCGTACCGTAATGTCTCGAATATACAAGAGGAATAGCTTATTTACAGATATTTTTTTGTTGTTGCTCTTCTATTCAAGGCATTACGGTAGGCACGTTTCCATTTACCCCAATGCCTCTAAAAGACAAAAGTAGGTGCTCCTCTATTATTAGCATTTCGGCATACAAGAGAAATTTGGTACACATGTTTTTAAAATACTGTACCGTAGTACCTTGGATAGACGAGCAACACTTAATTTTGCTGTGCATATTATGCCTTAAACCCTATATTAGAGGGGCAACCAAAATCGTAATGTTTTGAATGAACAGGTTGTTTTTTTTAATTTGTCAATTAGCTTCATTGTTGTTGAAACCGTAATACCACTAATAGACCGGCAACATTTTTTTGTCAAGGCTTGCTCCCGTATTATAGGCATTACGGTGCAGACGGACATCAACCGTATTACCTCTGATAGATGCAACATTCTGCACCAAAACCTTTTGTTTGTTCATTTTCTATTAGAAAAAACAAGGTACCGTAAAGCACAGACTAGAGGAGCAGCAGGATTTCCGACCTTTGACCTCCCGGCGCGTCCGGTGGCTCGAGCGACTCGTCCTTTAGGTTCTGGACATACTGTGACTTCTCTTCCATGTAATGCAGTCGACCTCGTCTCGAGGGAAACTGGCCTTGTTTGTCCTGCAGACTCTCGATACTGTTTCTATGAAATACTCACCACGGACAGAACTATTTATGATCCAGTCGGCGACTCCTCAGTACCGCGTGCGACACTGACGGGTACTCGAGTCACTATTTAATTTTTCTAATTGTTTCTAGCACTTACGATTTCAAGTATGTACAAACAAATGAATATTTTTAAGAGTATAATTATTGTTTCTACGGAGGCTGGAGACGAGTGTGTGTATATTTCTGCTCCTGTACAGCGTGTCATGAATGGAAATGTTCTCTGGATATTTATTGACTAATATATTTATCTTTGTTAAGCCATGTCTTATGTCTGACTGGAGGAAAATCACTAACGTTGTACATACATGGTTAATTGCACACCATTAAATCTTCTCTGACCAAAAATCCATTTTAAACTTTAGTACTTCACCGTTTTCTTTTGTAATAAAGTGTACAAAGATCTGTAAAATATACAGTTTTATTCAAGTCGCTCGTCTGCTCGTCGTCTCTCACTTCACATGATTGAAATGTTGTTTTTGGTCATAAAAACCTCCAAAAATTATCAAATATTAAATTAATTTAACAACAAATTTATATTTCAAGTTTACGTAATGAGTAGAGTTAAAAAATATATATATATAATGAACAATAGAAAATGTTTACATTTTTTTTTTAAATGATTTTATTGGATTGACTAAAACTAACACAAGTATAAACAAACCAAAATAAGAACAAAATGTATAAAATAAGTCATAAATTCAAAATGAAAACAAAGTTCTGCGGAGAATAAGATTTATTTTGTTAAATATTGTCAAACTAAATTGTACAAAAATGTACTTTAAAATCATGTAGTTAAAGGTTAAATGAAAATGAAATATAAAATAGAAGATTAAGAAATTAAAAGTAAATGTAAGATTAAGAAGATTTAATATTGTAAAATGAATCACGTCAAAAGTGTAAAAAGAAAAAACTTTAACTAGATTATATATAATTTTAAGGTATTTAAATAGTCAGAAAAGTAAAATGAAAAAAATAAACTTAAAGAAAATATAAGGTAATTCAAGGCTTAAAAATAAAAAATAAAAATAAAAGAAAAATATACAGAAAATAACTTTGTTAACTTTGTGTATTTTTCAAACAAATAATCAACTTTGGATGATTTTATACTTTATTGTCTCTCAAACAAACTCTTTCACATCAATATAAAATATTTCACAGCTTGAAGCCCGAGTGCAGAGACACGACTCCTGCCGTCAAGTTCCTGTAAGAGACGCTGCTGAATCCTGCGTCCTCGATCATGTGCTTGAACTCCTCCTGAGAGAGAGAGGGTCAGAGGTCAGAGGTCACACACACGTGTGTCTGCATCTCACCTGGTCCGGGAACTTCCTGATACTCTCCACCAGGTACTGGTACGACTTCCAGTCGCCGGCGATCACCTCGCCCAGGACCGGAATCACCTGGAAGCTGTAGGCGTCGTACAGACTGAGGCGCCGGCGGGCGAGAAAAAGAGAAGTCAGTGTTTTCGGCACGTTTTTAACTATTTTAACCAAAACCTTTAACTTCAGCATGAGAATTTGTTATAAAATAATTTATTAAAAGGGAGACAAAGAAGAAATCAGCTCATAAGCTTCAATTAAAGAAGCCAGTAGGTGGCGCTCTGGGTTCAACAAACATCAGGAAGTTGTAAACACAGAGCAGAGAGCGCCCTCTAGTGGCCTCTGAAGATCATTACAGGAAGATAAAGGGAGTTCAAAGTTAAGATTACATTTTTTTAAAGGTGAAGTTCAAGCCTTCTATAGGTTAAATAAGGTGTAATGTCCTCACCTGGCCAGCAGGGGGTTGGTGACCTTGCTGAACTCAAGACACATGAACCTGCCACCAGGTTTTAGAACCCGCAGCGCCTCCTGCAGGGCCTTTGGAGAACAACAGAGTGAAGAGTGATAATAAATTAAATATAAATAAATAAAACATAAATATAAATAAAGAAAACAAATAAATATGAATAAAGAAAATGTCAGTGACGAAGACGACGATGATGATGATGAAGATTATGATGACGAAGATGGAGACGATGATGAAGATGATGATGATGATGAAAATGATGAAGATGATGAAGATGGAGACGATGATGAAGACCAAGATGAAGATGATGATGATGATGACTAAGATGAAGATTATGATGATGATGAAAATGTCGGTGACAAAGATGGAGACGATGACGAAGATGAAGATGATGATGATGATGATGATGAAAATGTCGGTGACAAAGATGGAGACGATGACGAAGATGAAGATGATGAAGATGATGATGATGATGATGATGATGATGATGATGATGAAAACGTCGGTGACGAAGATGAAGACGATGATGATGATGACGAAGATGATGAAGATGAGGATTATGATGAAGATGATGATGATGAAAATGTCGGTGACGAAGATGGAGACGATGACGAAGATGAAGATGACAATTATGATGAAGATGATGATGACGAAAATGTCGGTGACGAAGATGAAGAAGATGATGATGATGATGATGATGATGATGATGATGACGAAGATGAAGATGACAATTATGATGAAGATGATGATGATGAAAATGTCGGTGATGAAGATGAAGACAACGACGATGATGGTAAGGATAGTAAGGATGATGATGACGATGATGTCGTCGCTCACCTGCTCGATGTGTGTGACGTTTCTAATCCCAAAAGCGATGGAGTAAATGTCGAACTGCTCGTCGTTGAAAGGAAGTTCTTCAGCGTCGCCGACGACCCACGACAGACCTGAGGTCAGCCCCAGACTCTGAGCCTTCTGCTGCCCGACCTTCAGCATCTCCTTGTTGATGTCACACACCAGCGCTCGTGACTCCGGCTCCTGGTCCGCGGCCTCGTAGCTGCTGCTGATGTCCTGCCAGGACGGAGACTGCATGGAGGTCGACGCTCGCCGCCGCCGCCGCCTCTGCTGCTGCGACGCCACGTAGTCCAGGAAGCGGAAGGAGATGTCGCCTGATTGAGGAGCGACATCAACGTTTGCTTTCATTAAACGCATTTAAAATATACATCAATTAAAATAATCATATAAAATATAATATAAAAGTGACACTATATAAAAATTCAATAGTTACAATTTACAAAATTAATTGAAAATAACAGAAAAATAATTAGGAATAGATTAAAAGAAACAAGATTTAAAATAATACAAAACTGAAATAAGATATGTTGAATAATTTAATAAAAAACATGAAAAACAAAATTTACAAAAGCACAACGAAAATTCCTATTTTAAGAAACATTTTAAATATTAACATATATTGATGTTTAATTGTGATTGTGATGTTTAAAAGCTTAAAAAAAGTTTTTTTTTTTAATGTATAGAAGGTATTCACAATTAAAAATCACTATATTGAAAATCTATTAAAATTAAAAGGTAGATCAAATTAAATTTTAAATTATAAGAAGATAAATTAAATATAAATAAATAAACCAAAAATATAAATAAATAAAACAAAATTAAATATGAATAAATAAAACATTAATATAAAGAAAACAAAAATATAAATAAGAAAATTTGAAATTAAACATATATAAAAAAGAGAAATATAAAGAAATTAATTAAATACAAATATATTTAAAATATATATATAAAACATTAATTAAATATAAATTAAAAACATAAATATAAATATATATATAAAATGTATTAAAAATATATATATAAATACAATACAATATAAAGGCCAAATCATTTGGAAATAGGTTTTATAATATTTTGAAAAAATGTTTTTTTCAAACTATACAAAATTTCGGATTTTCTTTGACAAAATAAATATACAAATAAATTATAAATAAAAAAAACATTAAAAGGTTCTGTCAGAAATCTTGAAAATGTTATTTTGACAGACAAAATATATATATAATATGAATGTAAAGATTAAGTAAATGTAAACAAAATTAAAAAACTAAACTTATGATTCTAAAAAACTAAAGACATTGAAGTGTAAAAAAAAAAAAGCTGTCAGCAAATAATATATATCATTCAATATTTAAAACATTATTTAGTTATTCAATTTATACTATATTGCACTATTTTTAACATATTCATATTTATACTTTTTAAAATAATTTCATTCTATGTTGTGTTTTTTAACAGTTGCCAAGCAACAAAATTTGTTAGCCATCTTCACTGCTGTGTTATTCTGTGCAATGACAATAAAAGGAAGTCCAAGTCTAAATAGGCGACACACAGTGGAAGCAGAATCCTGGTTCTGACCCGTTCCTCCGGCCACGTCCAGCAGTCTGGCTCCAGGCTGAGGGTTCATCTGGTGCAGCAGAGCATCTTTCCACAGGCGGTGGATCCCGAGACTCATGGCGTCGTTCATCACGTCGTATCTCTGAGCCACGTTCTCGAACACCTCGTACACTGGAGACCAGAGAACACTTGTAAACACTGAACATCATTGAGAAATAACACATGACAATGAATATCAAATGTTAACAGTTGTTATTCATAATTAACTATTTAATATCATTCTATAAAATATATTAATAAACAAATAATTGAACTTTATATTTCGGCATTAATTAGAAAAATATTAAACTTTTTTTTTGAGGAATTTAACTTCAAAATAATCCACTTTATGCGTGAAAAGGAAACTTTATTTAAGTTTCTGTTTCTAAAATGAATATTATTTCTGTCCAAGATCATCCCGAACTGTTGGTTTAATCCTCTAGAAACATGACAGCGTCAGAGAATCTTTCCTCACTTTATGTTTCGAGTTTTAAAGTCAAACAACTTTTTAAATGTCACTTTCTCGAAGGTAGTTCCGCCTGAGCGGCTGTCACTCGCCTTTCTTCTTCTTCTCCGCCTCCGGAACCGTCTCGAAGCCGAAGTGTGTGGTTTTATCTTCCGCGGCTTCAGCGAAGCATCGACGGTTGTTTTGAAAACTCGATTTAATGTCGCAGAGAGAAAGACGAGCTGCCCTCCGCAGCAGCAGCCTGACGGGGGCCGCCATGTTGACTGTCGTCCCTGCGTGGCAGCGTCACCGTGACGTCATAGACATGGGACGCTGCAGAGCGTTTCTATTTTTCTTCTAATCCAAATAAATTAAATGATGTGTATTTAAGTGTTTAAATAATAATTGAATACTACTACTACTACTACTTATAATAATAATAATAATAATAATAATTATAAATAGAGGGAATAAAATATGTTGTTATTTTCATAAATACTACTTAACGTTTGCCTTCAAGGGAAACGTGACATTTGTTTCATTGTTTTATTTTATAAATATATATATTTTTTTCTATATTAAATCTATGAGAACAAAAGTGAGCCGTGAATTCAATTAAAGTATGTTTGTTTCTGTATTATTAAATAATACAAAAAGTTTCTTCAATTAAAAAACAAAACATTTCAATTAAAAAAAAAATACTTTAAATTAAATTAACGTTAAAAAATACATTAAAAACGTCAAAACGTTCTTCACGTTCATATAAGAATGACGTCAAAACCTTTTTCACTTTAATCAAAAATGAAACGAGACTTTATAACTTTTTTTTTAACTTGTAATAATAAAAAACTAAAACTATTTGCCAAAAAGTCTTTAGCTTCAATAAAATATGACTTATAAAACGTTTTGACTAATAATAATAATACAAAAATCACTTTAATTTAAAAAAAATCAACTAAAATAGAAAAAAGACTACAAAACGTGTTTCAAGTCTTTTGCTGCCCCCGCGACCCTCCTGTCGCGCCTCAGAGGTCATGTCTGGTTTGTTCCTCCACAGGCTCGAGCTTGTCCTCCAAACCCCCCAAAGGCCACGAGACTCCACGAGTTCTGCCGGATCAGAGCCAGCATGGAACCTCCGAACAAACAAGTCTCTGCACGGAGCGTAAAGCGACTCTTTCTCATGGATCTCCAGAGCCGGAGAAACCTGTTCCTGGTCCCGACTGTGGCCCCCTTTGTCCCCCGTCCTGCTCCCTGTCAGGTCCTACGGTAACGAGACTCCCGCAGCTTTTGTCTGATCCGTGGAAGCGATCCTTGGTTTGACTCGGTTCAGGTGGATCGTGTTCCAGGAGCCTGTGGGAAGCTGGTCCTCCAGGGAAGGTTCTGGAGTTCTCACTGAGTACAAGAGGATACGCCCGGAGACTCCCAGTCTGACCCGCGCTGCATCGCAAACGCTGTTGAGAGACCGAGGTCAACCAGAGGTCATGACGTTTTTTGAAATGCTTGTATTGTTTGACGATAAAACATTAAAACTATAAAAAAGTGTTTTGAGTGAAAACACCTTCAGTCTAATGAAGTACTTGTTTCTACCAGCAGGGTGAGCCAGAGGACCAGGTCAAGATCCTTCAATTCTAAGTTTTTTCTTCATTAATAAAAACTGTTGCTGCAATCGAAATTTGATTTTTTTTTAAAAATACATTCTATGAAAAAGTCATTTCAGTGAAATAAAATAAATAGCTTCTTCAATTAAAACCAACATTTTATATTTTAAAAATGTGCTTCAATTGAGTAAAAATACTTGGTTAAGATAATGATATATATTCAATAAAAAAGCTGCATAAATCAAAAGGAAAGTTGCTACAATGATAAAAATAAATAAATAAAAAGCTACCTCTATCAGAAAAAGATGTTTCAATGACAAAAACGGAGCTAAATTTAAAAAAAAAAGCTGCTTTGATTGAAAAAAAAACACATTTTCTATAGAAAAATGAAGCTGCTTCAATAAAAAAGAGATTTTCAAATAGGAAAAAAGTTACTACAAAAAAAAAGTTGCTACTATAACAAAACGTTTTAATAAATATAAAAAAAATACTTGAACACTTTTTTTATTTGAACTGTATTATTTAATTGAAATCATGTTTTTGTGCCTTTTACATATTTTGGTCGAACATTTGATTCTTAAAAATAAATAAATAAAAGTCCTGAAGTCTTTTTTTTTTATTGAAAAAACATAATTAAAAGATCTTTTTTAATTAGATCATTGTTTGTTTGTTTTTTAATTTTAGCAACTTTAAAAAATTTGAATAAGAAACAAAAATACCTTCATAGTTGACATTTTTGTGATAAATTGACAATAGAAATAAATATTAAGAATAAAAAAATAAAATCATGTTAAGAACAACTTAAACAATAGAATCAAAAACTCGACCAGCAACAGTTTATTGAATAAAAGAACAAAAGAAACGATTTGTTTACTTCTTAAAGCGAGTGAGAAAAAGAGTCGCTGAGATGAAACTTTTATTTTGAAACATCTGGTCGTAAACACTGAGGCGCCGCCATCTTTGTCCCAGAGCTGAAAACACTTGACCCTTAATGTGTGTGTGTGCGTGCATACGTGCGTGTGTGTGTGTGTGCGTGCATACGTGCGTGTGTGTGTGTGTGCGTGCATACGTGCGTGTGTGTGTGTGTGCGTGCATAAGTGCGTGTGTGTGTGCGTGTGTGTGAGAGAGTCTGGAAGTCATTTCAGTATCTGATCGGCCCCGCAGCATCATGGGAAATAAGAGGATGCAGATGTTGACCTGGATGTTTTTGATAAAGACTCATTTCTGGCTGATGTGACGAGAAGTTATTTATTTTACCCCCCCCCCCTCACTGATGTGTCTAACTGGGAGGAGGTCCTGGTGCAGACCCAAATATGACCCCTAGTTGACCTTTGAACTTCTCTGATGGACTGAGAACAAACTTTCCACGTGAGAGTCGTGCTTCGCTGCAGCTGCTGATGAAAGTTAAACCTGGTTAAATATCATCTTGTTCACGAGTGAAGGGAGTTTTGTTCACAGTTTTCAATACATGAAAAAAGAAAAGACGTCTGCGACGTGGAAACATGCATACAGTGTTTATTGTACAGGACACTTTAAATTAAACCACTTCACGGATACAAAAGATGTGTTCGTCCCACGTAGAAAACAAGAATAATTTACCGTATAAATAAAAACCACGACTATGTACAAGTTCATCGACACAGAAGCTGCTGAACGAAGATAATCCTCTGTTTCTCTTCATCGCTGTGACGACATCGCTCGTCTAAACAACGTTTGTGAGTCCATTCAACCGTTTGTGTGTTTTCACGACGGTTGAACCAGGATGGAGTGCTCACGTAGCCGAAGTGCTGCCGGAGGTTCCCAGTGAGGCGGCTGTAAGTGCGTTCCATTTGTGATCCAGGGAGGAGTGAGCGCTGGTCATGTGCGATGAATCCACGTGAACAATATGTTCAGTAACACGAGCGGGACGTGGCGTTTCAATTAATCACGTTTTTTAACAAGTCGATGGTTTCGTCAAGTCCTCGTGACTCGTGACTCTTTCTCGTGAGTCGTGACTCTTTCTCGTGAGTCGTGACTCGTCCTTGTGACTCGTGACTCGTGCCCGGGTTCATGTCACAATCTGAAAGTGAGGATTGTGTTTTTTACTCTTGATGTCACAACTTTATTGATATTTGAACGCTACAACTTTATTAATGTAATGATTATTTCCCTATTTTGCTGGAACAAAACTTATCTTTATACTATTATTTATAGTATTTAAAGTAAAAATACATATGTTATCAATTTTTATTGAATGTTTTATAAGACCATAGTATAAAATTTGCCTATATATGAATATTTGTCGTTTAATCGCTGCTTTTATTCATGATGTTTTTTTGTTTTGTTGACCAATATTATCTGTATTTCTTCTATAAATATATATAAAGCAAAAAAAAACAATTAATCTTTAATCGTCTAAATTCTTGTTTAATTACAACTTTACTTTGCTCTGATTTTAATTTGAATAAAGTCAATAATATAAAAATGATATTTGTAGTTTAATTGCTGCTTTTATCGATTTTGTTTTGTTTAACTGACTAATATCATCTGTATTTTAATTTAATACAATTTGATTGAATCTAAATAAGTACAAACCAAAAACAAAAAATATTCAACAGCTTTCGACATTTATTTTTAATTACAACTTTTCCTTTCTAATCTGAAAGTTTTTAATAAGATTTTTACAAGAAAATATTAAAATGTACCTAAATATAAATTTGTACTTTTATTGCTACTTTTCTTTGGATTACTTTGTTTTTTACTATTGACGGATATTCTCTGTTTTATTTATTCATGTAAAAATATTTATATTGATTTAAAATAAATCAAATAGAAAATAAACTTTAAATGTTTTCACGACTAAATTCTCATTGAATTACAACTTTTCTTGTCTTATAATGTGATTTTCTAAGAAACATTTATCTTCAATTTAAATAAACTTCTCTATCAAACTATTTGTGGATATTTTTGTTTTGTTTTATTGACGGATATTATTTTTGATTATTGATCCACTTATTTGTAAATAAATACAAACCAAAATTAAATGATCTTTTAACAGATTTCACGACTAAATTCTGCTTGAATTACGACGTTTCTTCTCTAATGATCTGATTTACAGGAAACATTTTCATGTTGATTTAAATAGATTTTTTTCTTTGGCGCCATTTTAAGTCCATTTGTGTATTTTAAGTACACAACTGCCTCTCCTTTGACTCACAACCCTCCACACACCTGCTCCTAAACTAAACAAGTCTATATTTCCATGAGAGTCAAAGCAGTTGTGAAGACGTAAGTGAGAGTTCGGGGTCAAAGTGGATCCTTAAGGCACTTGAACACAACATACCCCCCCCGCAGTCCCGTCAACATCCTCTCTCTCCAGAGCGGAGTGGGCGAGCGAGCCCCTCTCTCGTTGACCCTGAAACTTCCCATGATTCAAGTGTTTCTCAGAGACGAGCGAGAGACTCGTTGTATGATCATCGTCCACACGGGGGCGGCAGAGAGCTCCCCTCGTCCTCCTCCGATGATGACGCGATGGATGGAACATGGCGGAAGGTTGAAGCTCCTCCTCCGCGGCGTCCTCGCGTCACGAGGCGTGACACCCCAGGGGTCCTCTCCTCTTCCTCGGGCGGGGGGGCGTAGCCTCTCCCTTAGCCACATGCTAGTTAGCATCTGGTGATAGTCTTGCTCGCGTCCTTCAGCTCAGCTCAGTGTCAGTGATGGAGCAGCAGCAGCGGCAGCAGTGGAGGAGGAAGAAGAAGAAGAAGAAGAAGAAGAAGTAGTAGTTGCGCTAGTTCCCCACTAGGGGGCTGAGGTCGCCGTGGTGGTTCTTGAGCTTCTTCTTGAAGAGGGAGATGGTGGAGGGTCGGTACAGGATGATCCAGGGCTCCGAGGACGAGGTGCTCTGGCTGCAGCTCTCCGAGCCGCTCACGGTCGGGATGTTGGGGGGCCTGGGGGGAGAGGCGGGGTCAGAGAGGTCACGAACCAGGAAGTGCCGTACAACGTAGAAGAAAAGATCAACTGTCGGTAAAATATATTTTGTATAAAATAATTATATTTTATTCTTTTCATATTTATTTATTTAAATAATGGTGTCTAAGAATCGGCTTTAATAACTGCTGGAGTAGACTGTATCCTCTCGTCCTCAGTCTACGTCGGAATCTCGCAAAAAATGTCATTATCCCTTTAACTAGAGGGATGTAACGACTTCTGCCATCTAGAGGCCGGAAGTTTAATTGCAACACACACAAAAGAAAACGCCCGTGAATATTTGATTAATAATTGGGAATTAAATTAAAATACAATTACTTTATTTTAGTCAGAATTAATTAAATTATAAACCATTAAAAAAACAAATATTAAATATATTTTGAATGTACAGAATACATGAACAAGGGTTACAACTAAATAAAAAAAAATATTATTATATAATTATAAACACTTTATTGAATAAAAACACTAAACCAACTATGATTAAAAATAATAAAAAGAGCAAAAAAAAGAATAATATATATGTTGAAAAAGAAAATTTCGATTTTTAACTGTGTATATTTTCTTAAACACACATATATTGAAATATTCATCAGAAAATAAATAAATATGATATAAAACCCTCTCACGTTATTTTGAGCGACAGGAAATATTCACCAATAAAAGCTTGAGAAGTAAACAACAGTAAAGTACAAAATACTACTTCTATTCAGTTTACTGTAATAAATAGGCTTTTACTTTGAAGGGCCACATGCAGAAGTAAATCCGACTAAACATTGAAATCATCTGATTTTATTGAGATTATTATTATTATTTAGGAACTCACTTGACGGAGACGTGCAGCAGCAGCTTGGCGACCATGGCGACCACGGTGAGGACGAGGAGGGCGGCGAGCGCGTAGATGGTCCACACTGAGGAGGGTCAAAGGTCAGCGGGTTGATCAGACGCGAGCACAGGAAGCTAAAGGCTAGTGAAACACGGTGGTGGGTCACATACTGTGTCCGGGGGTCCCTCCGTGTCCAGCCCACTGACCTGGCATGTTGTGCTCCGGTTTGCCGGGGCTGGACGTGATGACGTAGAGGATCTGCGAGGTCCGGCCCTTCGACGTGCTGTTGGACCTCGAGGTCACGCCCGGCGCCGGCGCCACCGTGCTGGCGAGGGCGTCGTCGCCCGACTCGCCCGACGTGTCCGTCATCAGAGCTGAGAGAAGAAGAAGTTTCTTCAAACCTCGAGAAAATATACTCAAACTTCACCTGTTTTTTAATGATTATTTGAAACAACAATATGAGTTTTTTTGATTCACTGAGTACATGTTGTGTTTATTAATACTTTCTATGGAAGTAAATCATCGGGATATTGAAGGATTTCAAATGTTGAAACTTCTTAGTTTTTATTAAAATTAAATTCAACAATTTGTATATTGAAAAGTTCATTTTTTAACTGTTGTATATATATTTAAAAAAAATAATCTTAAAATGGAAAAACGTTTTAATTAACACATATATTGAAATTCATATTACCAAAAAAAAAGGAAATTTAAAAAACACATTTTCTAAATTCAATATTCTTTAATTTATAGCTATTTAAATTCAAAATAAAAATGTGTTATACCAAGAGATACAACGAAATTGATTAAAAGTATTTGATATATTGAATTAAAATGGTTAAGAATTGAAATATATTTAATTTATCATTTATTTTGGAATAAAAACTATAAGTGTTAAAAAAAATGTTTAACCTTTTAATATAGAAATGTTGTTACATTATTATTCAAAAATAAATTAAAAGCCTAAAAATGTTACAAAAAAAATATGTTTTAACATTTAAAGTGTTAAATTCATCCAGTCAATATTCAGATTTCATTGATATCTACTTCCATATATTTCCCTTTTTATATTTATTATTTGAAGTTTATATCTCATTAAATTTGAGGTCTTTTATTGTAAAAAAAAAATACAAAATTAAATAAAACAAAGTTGGTTTTAAAGTTCATCTATAAAAGTACGTCAATCTGCTAGTGGAGGGTCTAATGTCAGTGGAGAGTCAAAATGGTGGATCAGACCTTTATCAGATGCGTTTCACGCAAATCATTTTTTGATACATTTCCGTTGTGCGTCACCGTGAGATCTGGGCTCTCATTGGTTAATTGGTTAATTAACTTTCACATCCGACCATCTCCCTTCCCCCGTCCTCGCCCTCGTCCTCTAGCGCCACAGTGTGATCGCTCGCCGCAGTTAAATCTATTCAACTCATTCTGCCGAGTCATCAGAATCCAGTCAAGACTATCGGGTCATCACGAGTCCTGCCCTCCAGGTCGTGCGTTCTGAGTGTGGGCTTCTGGAAAGAATCCGCAGAGCCATTCATCCCGGGAGCGTCGGAGCGCGGCCGCCTGCCGCCACTCGATAAGAGCTCCCGAGGCGAAAGAAAACATTATTCAAATGCGAGGTCCCCGGAGCGGCGAGGGACGAGGGATCCTCGGGTCCAACACCGGCTCATGCAAAGCAGCGACGCAAACAATCCCAGTGTAAACAAATAGGTTTGCATGAAGGAGGAAAAAACAAGAGCTTTTTTTCCTTCTTTACATTTGTTCTTTTTGTAAGTATTTACTTTTTTGGAAAAAACATGCCTTTTATGATATATTATCAAATATAAAGATTTTAATTGTAGCTTATTAAGCCTTTTTTAATAAAACATCATGGCAGAATGATTTATTTTTATTTTATTTTATTTTTTAAGGTTTTCTTTCTATTGGTTGACGGCCCCTTACAACAGTCGGAATTGGGAAAAAAATTTTTTTTTCAAAATGATCTAAAGTAAATGTTTTTTCAAGAAAATGTTCCTTCTATTCTATTTTATTTAATATAATATTTAACATTTTGTCGAATATTTTCTTTATTTCTTTTCTTTTTTTATTCCTTTTCTTTAGTTCTTCCTTCTTTCTATTGGCTTGACGGCCCCTAACAAGAGTCAGACAAGTGCGACCCTCAGAATTACTTTTTATTTTTATTTATTTTTATTAAATTATTATTCTTGTGAACATATACCAACACCAGACCTCCTTTTTTAATTGTTTGAGGGCTTTCTTTTCTTATTTTTCTGTTAATTTAACATTTGTCCCTATTGTAAGTATTTCTTATCCTTAAAATAAATTTAAATAAACTTATTTTTCTTTTCTTTTCTTTTATATTTGTACTTTTTTTGTGGGTATTTCTTTTTCTTCAAAAAAATAATCACTAAATAATATGACTCATGACCTTTGTTTTAAAAATACCACGGCATTACGACAAACTTTCATCTAAATATATATATATATATTTTTTGTTTTGTTTTGTTTTGTTTCTATTGGTTGACGGCCCCTTGGAACGGTCAGTTTCTTTGTCTTTAAAATTATTTAAAGTAAATATTTTGGAGGAAAAAAGATTCCTTCTATTTTATGTTATTTAATATTATATTTTGTCGAATATTTTCTTTATATTTTGTTAAATATTTGAGTTTATGTATATATATATATTTTTTTTAATATTTTTATATGCAACTTAAGGAGCTCCGTCATGAGATGTAATCACTTGTTTTTTATTTTTAGGTTTTTCTTCCTTCTTTCTATTGGCTTGACGGCCCCTAACCTTTAATGATATTATATATATAATTTAACAATATGTTTAATATTTAAATTCATGTATTTTATATATAAAAATGTAGCTTATTTAGCTTCAATATTTATTAATGAATTATTTTTCCTCCTTCCCATCATGTTGACGTCCCCTATCCTTTTATGATATTTTATGTTTTATTCAATAATATATTTAATATTTCAATTCATGTATTTTATATAGTGTTATTTGATGTATTATTTACTATATTTAAAAAATGTAACTAATTTAGCTTCATCATCTATTAATGAATTATTTCTCCTCCTCCCCGTCATGTTGACGGTCCCTGACCAGAGTGGCGCCCCCTGCAGGCCGTACCTTGGTAGAGCAGGGCGAACCCCTGCGCCTGGTTGGTTCTGTCGGAGTAGAAGTAGAGGATGACGAAGTCGCCCGTGACGTTGAGCAGCTCTCGGGGCGGGTGGCGCCAGTCGAACCTGGCGACCACTGTGTTGCTGTGTCCGTCCAGCAGCTCCACCATGTCCGTCTGGTGCGAGATGTCGAAGAAGGTGAAGTTGAAGGTCAAGGCCAGAGCTCCAGGAACCTGGACCGTCCAGTAGCAGACGCGCCCCGGAGAGTAACGGTCGGGGTAGTCGGGCGAGTAGATCACGTCCGACGGAGACGAATAGTTTCCTCCACAGGCACCCACACGAGCTGCAGGAGACACAGCTGTCAATCATTTATGTCCATCATTACATCAACATCCATCCACTATCATCCATCCAACTATCATTAATCATTCATCCATCCATCATTCAACCATTATATATCCATCATTCCATCACCATCCATCCACTATTATCCATCCATCATTAAACAATTATCAATCCATCATCATCCATCATTCATCCATCCAACTTTCATTAATCATCGATCCATCACTCATCTATTATCTATCCATCATCATCCATCCAACTATCATTAATCATCCATCCATCACTCATCTATTATCTATTAATCATCATTCATCATTCCAACTATCATTTATCATCCATCCATCATTCAACGATTATCTATCCATCAACATTCATCTATCCACTATTATCCATCCATCCATCCATCCATCATTCAACAATTATCTATCCATCATTCCATCACCATCCATCCTCTATTATCCATCCATCATCATCCATTATCATCCATCCAACTATCATTAATCATCCATCCATCACTCATCTATTATCTATCCATCATCATCCATCCAACTATCATTTATTATCATCCATCCATCACTCATCTATTATCTATTAATCATCATTCATCATTCCAACTATCATTTATCATCCATCCATCATTCAACGATTATCTATCCATCATCATCCATCATTCACTCATCGAACTATCATTTATTATCCATCCATCACTCATCTATCATCTATCCATCATTCATTCATCCAACTATCATTTATTATCATCCATCCATCATACAACAATTATCTATCTATCATCATTCATTCATCCAACTATAATTAATCATCCATCCATCACTCATCTATTATCTATTCATCATCATTCATCCATCATCATCCATCCAACTATCATTTATTATCATCAATCCATCATTCAACAATTATCTATCCATCATCATCCATCATTCACTCATCCAACTGTCATTTATCATCCATCCATCACTCATATTTTATCTATCCATCATTACCCATCCACCAATCATTTATTATCATCCATCCATCATACAACAATTATCTATCTATCATCATTCATTCATCCAACTATCATTAATCATCCATCCATCACTCATCTATTATCTATTCATCATCATTCATCCATCATCATCCATCCAACTATCATTTATTATCATCCATCCATCATTCAACAATTATCTGTCTATCATCATCCATCATTTATTAATCCAACTATCATTTATCATCCATCCATCATTCAACAATTATCTATCCATCATCATCCATCATTCACTCATCCAACTGTCATTTATCATCCATCCATCACTCATATTTTATCTATCCATCACCCTCCATCCATCATCACCCATCCACCTATAATTTATTATCATCCATCCATCATTCAAAGATAATCTATCATCATCCATCATTAATTCACCGAACTATCATTCATTATTATCCATCCATTCATCTATCCATCATTCATTCATCCAACTATCATTTATTATCATCCATCTATCACTCATTGATTATCAATCCATCATTCATCCATTATTCATTCACCAATCCATTCAATTATCATTCATCCATCCATTATTTATCCATCCATCATCCATCCTTCAATCCAATCCCTTTTCTAATTTATCCATCATTTAATCTATCAGTCATTGATCCATCCATCCATCCATCCATCCATCCATCATCAACCACAACCCCCTGAGTTATTCTTCCCTAAATAAATCCACCTTCCATCATCATCATCACTGATCTCATCCGTCCATCATCATCATCATATCCCTGTCTCTTCTTCATCCATCCATCATCATCATCACTGCTCTCATCCATCCATCATCATCATCACTGTGTCTCTCCTTCATCCATCCATCCATCATCATCATCATCATATCCCTGTCTCTCCTTCATCCATCCATCATCATCATCATCCCACTGTGTCTCTACTTCATCCATCCATCATCATCATCACTGCTCTCATCCATCCATTATCATCATCCTATCACTGTCTCTACTTCATCCATCCATCATCATCATCACTGCTCTCATCCATCCATTATCATCATCCTATCACTGTCTCTACTTCATCCATCCATCATCATCATCACTGCTCTCATCCATCCGTCCATCATCATCATCATCATCTCACTGTGTCTCTACTTCATCCATCCATCATCATCATCACTGCTCTCATCCATCCATTATCATCATCCTATCACTGTCTCTACTTCATCCATCCATCATCATCATCATCACTGCTCTCATCCATCCGTCCATCATCATCATCATCTCACTGTGTCTCTACTTCATCCATCCATCACCATCATCACTGCTCTCATCCATCATCATCATCATATCACTGCTCTCATCCATAATCATCATCATATCACTGCTCTCATCCATCATCATCATCATATCATTGCTCTCATCCATCATCATCATCATATCACTGCTCTCATCCATCATCATCATCATATCACTGCTCTCATCCATCATCATCATCATATCACTGCTCTCATCCATCATCATCATCATATCACTGCTCTCATCCATCATCATCATCATATCACTGCTCTCATCCATCATCATCATCATATCACTGCTCTCATCCATCATCATCATCATATCACTGCTCTCATCCATCATCATCATCATATCACTGCTCTCATCCATCATCATCATCATATCACTGCTCTCATCCATCATCATCATCATCATCACTGCTCTCATCCATCATCATCATCATATCACTGCTCTCATCCATCATCATCATCATATCACTGCTCTCATCCATCATCATCATCATATCACTGCTCTCATCCATCATCATCATCATCATCACTGCTCTCATCCATCATCATCATCATATCACTGCTCTCATCCATCATCATCATCATCATCACTGCTCTCATCCATCATCATCATCATATCACTGCTCTCATCCATCATCATCATCATCATCACTGCTCTCATCCATCATCATCATCATATCACTGCTCTCATCCATCATCATCATCATCATCACTGCTCTCATCCATCATCATCATCATATCACTGCTCTCATCCATCATCATCATCATCATCACTGCTCTCATCCATCATCATCATCATATCACTGCTCTCATCCATCATCATCATCATCATCATCACTGCTCTCATCCATCCACCACATCCTTCTCTTCCTCCCTGAGATAGTGTGATGAAGGTGAGCTCACTGTCGAAGATGATGATCCATCCGTCTCCTCCGCAGGGCTGCGTATGATCTCCGAAGCAGACGTGGTTACACTCCATGCTGGGCGACTCTCCCTGGTCGTGGACGTCCACCTCGTTGCCACAGAAACAGGCGTATCCAGACTCCATGCCTGCCAGCTGAGGACGACACAACCGTGAGCAGATCATTCACAAAAGTGTCGGATCCTCTCCGGCGCCGAGGTCCAGAATCAAAACACTGAGTCACGTATTCCACTGGCTCGCCAGAATGTGGGGCGTCAGGAAAACCAGCCGGCGTGACGACCTCGGCGGTGGCAGCGGCCCTCAAAAGAGCTTTTGTGTCGGCATCAGAAGGACACCATTGTCCCGCTCTCAGGGCCTGAGTCACCGAAGGTGCCGCGTCACTTCCCGCTCAAGACCTCTCATGGAGCCGGAATCCACCACTTTAATGGAGCCCAGTTCTGGTGATTCAGGAGCCCATGAATCATGACAAGTCATCGTCCTCAGACAAGTTGCCCCAGATTCCAAAAAATAAAAAATAATTAACATATTATATATTATATGAAGAGAAAGCTTAAATAAAAGTTAATAATAACATTGAAGAAATAGAAAAATGATTCAATATTTTTTGTTTGTTATGGATAAGATTAAACATGATAAAAATAAATAAACTAGAAGATATTAAAAACAAGTTTCGTTAAAAAGATTGAATATAGAAAAAATAAAAAGCATAAAACTTGACTTAGGGTTTTAGTTAAAATCCAATTGAAATGGAATTAAATGAAATTATATATTACAAATATTTAAAGGAAAATATTTTTAATACAAAGTTTTCTGAAAATATCAAAGAAATAAAAAATAAAACTATGAGGGTTATTGTAAGGTTTAAAAAATAAATTGATATTTAAATCAAATAATCAAATAAATATATTTAAATACACATATATATATATATATATATATATATATATACATATATATATGAAGAAGATGTTAGAAAAATGGTTTAGAATGTGTGTAGTAATAAACTCGTGTATATTATATTTAAAAAATAAAATATATTTTAAAAAGCATTGAAAAACATGAATAGGAAATTAAGCTGGCAGATCAAGTACATCTACGTTTTCACACCCATCTTGTCATTGGATGACAGTGATGTTTTTTTTGGAATTTGTAAAAGAAAAAAACCTTTTGTTGTCAAATTGTATCATTTTTTGAACAGGATTATTTTGTTTATCAATTATATTATTTATGTTACTTGAGATGGTCCCTTAAATTAAAATCCCCATAATGCACTGCAACATCTTAAGACGTTTCTATTTGTTCAGGCTTTTCCTTGATTTTCTGGAACTCCTGTGTTGTTCTCAGTATTATCTTGATCTTTAAAGTATATACTTTTTTGAGTATTGTTTTGATTGTTTAAGTGCTTTGTGACCCTGGTCTGGAAAAGCGCTATATAAATAAATATTACTTACTTACTTACTTACAGTTGAAGCTGTTTTAAGACGCAAAGGTTTTAAATTTGAATTGATTTTAAGACCTTTTAAATCTTTTTTTGTACGTTTTCTGACTCCGTGACCGAGCCAGACAGTCCAGGGACGAGGCCCGGTCTGCGCCTCATTATCAGGCCCGTGTTGTTGCCGAGATAATGAAGAGAAGACGACGGCGACAGCGTCCACGACTCCTCCGGGAGCTTCAGCACTTAATGAAGAGACGTGACAGACTGCGTTCGGAACCAGCGGCGGAGCTGCCAGAACCAGATGTGTCCATCTGGACACCTGGATCCGTTTACCGCCAAGACAAAGTCCTGCCAGACTCGGAGACGGACGAGAAGAAGATGAAGAATAACGCTGGGGTTTCCAGCTGTCGGCTTAGATCACTGCCATGGCTTGTCATGGAAACACGAGACACAGGAAACAGGAAGTGCCAGCCAGAGTTTTGGGGAGAGTTTTAGAAAAACGCTCACCTTGTATCTCTGCCGCCGGCAGAAGCCGATGCAGTTCTGGATGGTCAGCTTGTTGGAGGTCTCGCTGCTGCCCGACAGGGTGGGGGGGTCGCCACTGTCCTTGAAGCAGCCCAGGTTCCCGGGCACTGTCGGGCGAGAAGGAGGTGAGTGACATGTGTCGACACCGACTAGTTCTGAAGCTTCTTGTTGCTCATATTAAGATTCAATAAAATCATTCGCCGTCATCCACTGATTCCCTAAGCAGCGCTGCGGGAGCCTATCCCAGCTACTCAGGGCGATAAGGAGGGGACACCCTTAACAGGTCGCCAGCCTCTCGCATGACACACTCTGATACTTGTGGTATGAAAATATTGGTTTAATAAAACATTTTATTTCAACACCGTATCGATGTTCAACAACGATTATTTTAAATACATTTTTTTAAGTAGTTGTTTTCACTTTTTTATTCATTGATTTAATTGTATGTATTTATTTATTTGTCTTTCAAGTAAAATTCAGTTTTCATCGTAGTTTCTTATATGGTTTACATTTAAATAAAGTGTGTTATAATATAATTCCATTTTTAACATACAGCTAAAGAAGCTAAAAAAGCAGCTAAAGAAACAATGAAATCCTGAGAGATCCCAGGGATGACTGAGGACGAGAGGATACAGTCTACGCCAGCAGCACTTGGAGCTAATGATCAGTAATGGACATATTTTGGTTTCAAAACAAAGCAGTTACGCCTTCATAAAGTGTCATGTGGTCTGTAAATACTGCAACACCAGAGTCAAGTACTCGACAATACTACACATATATCCTTGTTACTACAGTATCATGATAGATTGTATTGTTGACCCTGTAACATGACATGTATGACGTCGCCAGATTCCTGACAGTACACACCGCTAGTCAGACCTACAGACAACTTCAACCTGTCCATTTTGGACTGTGGGAGGAAACCGGAGTGCCCAGAGTAAACCCACGCAAACACAGACTTTCTTAAAAAATAAAACAATATGTTTCCATATTGTTCATTCCACGCGATTTTAGCAGTGATGGTATTTCCTTTTTTTTTTTTACACTATAAAGTTCAGGTAAGGGTTTAGCATTCATTGGATTTTACAATCCATTTTCCAACAGTGGTTCAGTCCTACTTCCATCACTCAAACACAACTTCCCAAATCCATGATTAGTTTCCAAACTTTAGAGGAAAACTTCTCCGACTGAACTTCTCTCTCTCTCTTTGGGGTTTGTCGCCGAAGAAGAAGAAAAAAAATCCTCAGGATACTTTTAAGGAGACAAGTAGGACAGCGACATCACACACTTCTCAGACAAACCTGCTGTGTATTCGACGGGACAACAACACAACTCTAGCTGGAGCGCCGGAGAAAAAAAAAACTCTCGCTGTAATTGAAACAAGTCATCTCACCGGAGATCAGCGCGAGTCTGATTGTGAGTCAAAGTGAAACAGTTTCTTCTAAAGGTCACGTTTACCAACGAAGGGCAGCTTTCGAAATATCATTAAAAATAAAAGATCAACTCAATGACGGAAGATAAGTCAACATCAGGAAGAAGAAAAGTCTTTCAACACTTGCACGTCTTAGATGTAACGCTCCAGCTCCTGATGGTGATTCTCCCTCCAGCCACCAGGGGGAACAGTATCTTTCTGTATTTTATTGGTTTTGACTTTGGGAGTCAAGCTGAGTGCAGCTCAAAGATAACTCTACACGAAAATGAAAGTATGTCTCCACCTAACCAGTACTTTCTCATTTAATTGAATAACTATATTGGCCCCTGGTGGTCGCCTATACTTCTTTCTTACTTGATTCAACTATAATCTCACTTATAAAGGGTCTATTTTTTTTTCGGTCAGTTCAGTTAATATTCATCTTCAATTATTTGTTTTATCTTAAGCTAGCATACGGAGTTGCCATGTCCAAAATGTGGTCCGCGGTCTCCGTTATAAACCACGTATTTCAACCAGAGAATGGATTTTTTTTAATTTCTGTACAGATCGGAAAAAACATGCACATTTTTAAATGTCAAAATCATAGAAAGTCTTTCTTCACACTTATCTTTTAACCATTTGTCTGTTTAAATATATAGGAGCTTTTATTTTGGTGAGAAAATATTAAACTTTAAACTTTTTGTTTTATCTTAAGCTAGTATTTACTGAGGCATGTCCAAAATAAAGCCCGTAGTCTTCGTGATAAACATATTATTCAAACCGAGAATGTAAAAAACTAACGTTAGTAATTAAAAAATACACATTTTTAAATGTCAAACAAGCTTTTTATGACAAAAATCAAATAAAACTGCTTCACGTCGAAGCCAATTACTAAACACAATGTATTATTTACCGCGGTCAGGTTGAAGGAGCTTTTATTTTGAAGTTTCCTATGAGAAACTTTGGCTTGTTTTCCTTATCAAACGTGGCTGTGATGGTTTAAAAAGTTCAGACATGTGGCGAGAGGATCTTTGGTTCGTCTCGGGAGGACGAGCTGCTGATGTCCGTCAACAAATATCCGAGGAATGACGGCGACCTGGAGTAACCCTGAGCACAAACTGCACTGTTGTGTCAGAGTCTTGTACGAGTTTCTTCTTCTACAGAAATACAAACCGCGAGAAAAGACAAAACAACAAGTCGATCTGAAGCTCAGAGCCACTGACTTCAGATCTCACTGGAATGATGTTAAACTGATGAAGAAATCTATTTATTTACTTATATTGAATTATTCTTTCATATAAAAAATATATATATATTTATATTGTAATAATTACGAAAAAATTGCATAAAAAAACGCCTTTAACCCTCATTTTTCCTTTTTTTTTTAAAAGAAAACAATAAGTTTAATTAATTATTTACTTTACGTTTCCAAGTCAAATTGAAATACGACTTTTTAAAAATACTTTAAACAATTTTTAAAATAATAAAATAACATTTTTAAAAATTTGAGATCACACAAAAAATGTGTTTATATAGACTTTATTTATGAATAAAAAGATACAAAAATGTAACTGCACTGAGTAAAAATCATTTACTAGATAAGAAAAATATAATAATAGATCATGAACCAATACACATGTTAAAAATGATAATTTTTATGAGCAAACTAATTAATATAAAACTAATAAATAGAGCAAAATAAAATTGACTGTTAATTTCAATAAAAATGCTGATTTCAAAACACGTTTTTTAAACATGTTTCATCCAAACGACTTCTGGAACCAACAGTGATGTGTTGGACTCTTGATAGAATAATCTCCACATGATCAGAGGATGATGTCACAGCAGTTTCTCCATCATGAGTCACCGCTGCCGACCTCAGCCTCGCCGCAGAGGGACTCAAACACCTGGTGGAGAACCAGCAACCTCCCTCCGAGCAAGGTATGCAGGCGCCACTTCAATGCGGCCTTTGAAAGTACTCGTGCGGGTACTTTGAGGAGATGAAAGCTTATTCTTTCTCAGTGTGACAGACGACTGCAAACGACCGTCGTCCTGACGTCCCGGAGGCAGGAAGAGACGCCGCGGCCGATCATGGAGTCACGGATGTGAGACCGAAGCGTCATTAATCGCTGATGTCGGGACGATCGGAGAAGATACTGAACCTCAGGAGCTGCTCGACTACTTTGGTCTGGAGGGAGAGGAGTACGGACGGATGTCGTCAGTATTCTGGAAATGTTAGAACTTGAACAATAAGTGTCTTTTCTGGTGAGAAGAATCTTATGATACGTATCACGATACAGGGTCAATGACAAAATATATTGCAATACCGTAGTAACCAGTATATATTTGTAGTATTGTTGAGTACTTGCAGAATTTACAGACCACATGACTTTTGATGAAGTCGTAACTGCTTTCATTTGTTTTGAAACCAAAATATGTCCAAAAATCAGCTTTAAAAAAGCTGCTTGAGTCAACTGTATCCTCTCGTCCTCAGTCAACACCAGGATCTCGTGGGATCTTGGAAAGTAACAAGTTAAACCCGTTTCTAGAAGTGTGTATTGTCAAGAATATGATTCGATTTGTATCACGATACATGGTCAACGACACGATATATCATGATACTGTAGTAGCAAGTATATATCTGTAGTATTGTCGAGTACTTGACTCTGGTGTTGCAGAATTGACAGACTCTTGACAAAGTCGTAACTACTTTCATTCGTTTTTTTAAACCAAAATATGTCCAAACATCAGCTTTAACGGTGCTGGAGTCGACTGTATCCTCTCGTCCTCAGTCATTGTCAGGATTTCAAAATATTATAGTAAAAATAATAATACAATAAAAATCCACAAGTATTATACAATCCAAAACAAACATCAGCTTTAAAAGCTGCTGGAGTTGTATGTATCCTCTCGTCCTCAGCCATCGCAGTATTTCATTGTTTCTTTCCGTGCGAATGACAGAGTGACATCTAGAGGCCGAAGACTAGAAATGATTGACAGCGAACATCTGCATGTTAAAAAGAAGAACTTCAATAAATCTAAAACGTATCAACTCAAGGTCTGTCTGAATCTTCAAATTTGTTTTTCTTCTTCTGAAAGTCATTTTATCGAAAGATTAAAAAACAATCTAAGTGATTTCAATAAAATGCCAGCGGAGGAACTAAAAATACAATCAACTACTATATATATTAGAGGCTAGTATGTTTATTTTTTCTCAGAGAGACTTCAAAAAGTGTTTTATAAAACTTTTTCATTTTGATTCAAGCACCGTTTCAAAAGTACTTGAGTATCAGATAAAACCTTCAGCATAGTACTGTTCCCTGTCATAGTGAGTCTCATCCAGACGTGAAGGTGTCGTGTTCATAAACACAACTGGATCTTCTCACCACTGGGACTCTTCACACTAGTGACGTCATGATCCTCGCGCAGATGTTCGAGATCCTCCGAGACCTCGTCTCAACATCTGCTCCGGCCCACCCGCGAGACCCGCAAGATTGTCGGGAACTTTTTACACAAAGTTTAAAAAAATAGGACGAGAACATGCATTAAAAGTGGGATTCACGAGGGATTGGTTGGAATTGTTGATCCTTTAAGCGAGTCCTGTGAGTGTTTACGACATGGTTCATTATTTACAAGATGTCTTTGAACGCAACACGGTTGGTTTTTACACGAACATTATTTCCTCACAGTGTATCAGTTAAAAGAAACAACATGTTTCCATATAAAGTATTTAACATAATATACAGTCGTCCCTTGTTTACTAGGGGGGTTAACCCTGCTTAGTCATGTATCCTCTCGTCCTCAGTCCTGCAACGTAGTAACCCATAAATGTTTCCCGAGTTGAAATAAAAAATATTTTTAACTTGCAAACTCAACATTCCAATACTCCCGACAACCCTTTCAATAACGTAACATAAATTGTTACCATGATGCTTTGCCGCCCAGCCAACCAATGGCATTTGCCGAAACAGGAACATTATTTAAAATGTATTTTTGTAGCGACAAATCAGCCGCCGCTTAACAGAACGGTGTGTAGAAAGGCATCATGGGAGTTCACAGTTTTGTGTGCACCACAATTAACTGTGACTCCAAAAGAAGTTCTGGCCAAAAGTTTTTTTGATGTTCAAAAAAATCACTTGTTTGTAACAAAATTAACAAAGAGAATGAGTTTTGACTGCAGGTTGATACATAACGTCTAACCCTTGCGTTATCTCAGGGTCAAGGTGACCCGAGGGCCCGAAAACAAATGTGTTTGCTGTATCCCTTGTGTTTTCCTTGGGTCAATACCTATGCAGAGGTTGTTCATCTTGACCCAGAGACAACACAAGGGATACCACAAACATGTTTGTTAACAGGCCTTCGGGAAAATACTAGACCATGGAGGGTGAACAATATGTCGAGGGACCACTGTATATATATATATATATATATATATATATATATATATATATATATATATATTATCGGGCTGTGGGAGGAATCCAGAGTGTCCTGGTGAAACTAAAGTGTACTACAAAAGGGTTCCCAGGTGCACACCAAGAGTTTCCACCAACTGTACGACCTTCTTATCTCGCAGATCTTCCCACAAAATGAGTCTTTAATAAACCAGCGTCGAGTGTCGCAACAAAACTTCTCAAAAGTTCTTGTTTATGAGAACTCTCTGGACCCCCCCCCTCGTCCCACTTAGCCTCTGCCCCCCACACCCCCCCCCCATGTCATTGTTACCCCGGCCTCATTTATTACCCCTTTTCTGCAGCTCTGTATATTCAATACATAAACAAATACAGCTGCCGACGAGTGCGGTCGGCCTGAGAATGGCGGCGCGTCTCCCCCGAGGACAGCCGGCTGCTCCGCCATTGTTAGCGATGGAGACGAAGATCTCGCCGGAGTTTATGCTTCGCTTTTTTTTCCCTTTTTTTCCTTCTGTGGCGCTCGTAAATTAGGCCGGCTGTAAATGGAACGCTTCATCGTCGCACAATGAGTTATTATTGGACAGGAAGAGTCAGTGAGAACATGTGCGAGTCGAGCTTCACACTGTCGTTGTGCGTCTTGTCCTCGGGAGTCGAACGCACAAACATGAGCGGATCATTTGAGGTGAGAGTCGGGATTAACCCTTGAGTCAAGAGCCGTCTTCGTCGTGAGTCTTTTCACACGTTGCGTTGGCTGTAGACTTGTGTATGCGGTGACCACTAGAGGGCGTCCTCTCGCAGAGAAACTCACGTCATAATAAAGGGGTTAAATAAGCAAAACTTGTTTAATTGTAAAGTTTTTCATCTTTTGTAAATTTGATTAACAATATCCTCAACGTTAGGAATAAATGTTTTTATTTATTCATTCAAATCAACATCGCGATTAGATAGAACATCCAATCGTAAAAGAAACGATTAATAAAATTAAATAAATATATTTATCTATTGGTGTAACCAAAACTTTAATTAAAAAAATGACGGGACATGTTTACCTATTGTGAGTGAAGACTAATTTATTATTTATTTATTTGCACTTTAATTTGTGACATATTTACAATTGACAACCACCTGTTCAGTAACGTGACTTGAATGCTTTGCCGCCCAGCCGACCGATCACTTTTGACACAGAAAAATGATTTAAATTTAAATTTAAATTTTTGTAATGACCAATGAGCCGTCACTTAACAGACAAGTATGTAGAAAGGCATCATGGGAACTCGCCGTTTTGTTGGCGCCGTAAGTAAGTAAGGTACCACGGTATATGTCCAATTTCAAGTATCTATAGATATTTTACTCAATTTATCTAATTTCCTCATACTATGCAACACGTGGCCGACAGTGTATTTACGAATCAAATATTATGTTTGTGCAACTATAAAGACTTTAGTAAAAACACTAAATAAGTAGATTTTCTTCCGAAGCTGTTCAGTCTCACTCAATAAATCAAAGATCCTTGAACACAACATGAAAATATGATATAAATCAAATTAGTTTTTCATATTCGATTTGATCTATTTAATCTTGAAACTGATATACAGGTATAGGTAACTATACATCCATCTTTATTTACTAACGTTTTGTTACGTAATCACTTTTTAATCTATTGTTTTTTATTATTATTATTATCATTTGAACACAATTGAATATTCAATATTTTTTTCACGGTGACAACACAAATTTACTGACTGTGAGACAAGGATTATCTTATGTTAAAAAAAAAGTCTCTCTTTGGCATTTTTAATTTGACGGCCATGGAGTATAAAATGGTCCAGACATGTACCCCATCATGTACCCCATCATGTAACCCATCGTGTAACCCATCATTTGTTGGTGTTGCTTGAACTGACGTGCTGTTGTTGCAGCGTTACAGGGTCAGATCAATGTGAGATTCATTTAAACATCCTCAGTAATTATCAGTTAAAGTAGAATATAATGAATGTGTTCGTAGCCATTAGCGCAACAACGCTATACAATCAATGCAGTTTAACTATCAGGAGAAGAAGAGATTCAAAGAAGAGAGTTGAAGAAGAGAGTCGAAGAAGAGAGTCGAAGAAAAGAATGCAGGCAAGGTGGAAAACGTTAAAATGAACATTACACGAGAAGAAAAGTATTTCCTGGTCAATGATTGGTTTGAAGAAGCGTCCACGTGTGCGTGAGAGTGTGTGAGTGTGTGTGTGTGTGAGTGTGTGTGAGTGTGTGTGATTGTGCGTGACAGTGTGTGTGAGTTTGCGTGTGCATTAGTCGGGGCAGCAGGAAGATCAATGGCGAGGCCCGGGGGCTCTGAGACAGCCACTAACCTTCTAATTAGAGGCAAGAGAGACGAGCCGTAGCTTCAGATAAATAATTAGAAGCTGCTCCAACAATGCAGGAAGATGAAAAATGGACGACGCATCATTTTTCCTTCGACTCCACCTGACAGAACCTCTAATGGCCGACGGGTCCCGAGAGATCAGATACCAGATGAAAAGATCACCAGTCACTCTGGTGGCGGAGGAGGAGGAGGAGGAGGAGGAGGAGGAGGAGGAGGAGGAGGATGAAGAAGAGGAGATAGAGGAGGAGGAGGAGGAGGAGGAAGAAGAGGAGATAGAGGAGGAGGAGGAAGAGGAGGAGGAGGAGGAGGAGGAGGATGAAGAAGAGGAGATAGAGGAGGAGGAGGAGGATGAAGAAGAGGAGATAGAGGAGGAGGAGGAGGAGGAGGAGGAGGAGGAGGAGGAAGAGGAGATAGAGGAGGAGGAGGAGGAGGAGCAAGAGGAGGAGGAGGAGGATGAAGAAGAGGAGATAGAGGAGGAGGAGGAGGAGGAGGAGGAGGAGGAGGAGGATGAAGAAGAGGAGATAGAGGAGGAGGAGGAGGAGGAAGAGGAAGAGGAGGAGGAAGAGGATGAAGAAGAGGAGATAGAGGAGGAGGAGGAGGAGGAGGAGGAGATAGAGGAGGAGGAGGAGGAGGAGGAGGAGGAGGAACTCTGCGTCCATAAATCTTTCTAGTTTCAAAGAGCTTCACAACAATGAGCCTCATTCCAGTGCGAGCTCGTCCTCGAACTACTTAACGTATCGACTTTTACGAGTTAAAATGTATCTCGTTTCCCAAGTCACACAGTCGGAGAATCAACAATGAAGCCTTTCTTGTCACGTCGTTTGTCTTTTAGTTCACTACATTTAGTCATTTAGAATACTACTGCGTGTATTTGTGAGTAAATGTGTTCTAGCACAAAACAAAATGATCAAATACAAGAACAAAAAAGTTTAATTGGGTTTAATATGTAAACTTTTTCAATCTAATGCTATTAGGTTAAATGAGTGTAATTATATATATATATATATATATATATATATAGTTAAATATTATTATTCTTTTTGTCTGATGTTCAAATGTATATATTTAAAGTTTTTATATACATTTTGTATAAATAAAATTATAAATATATCATGTATATACACATTTTATTAGTTTGTTTTACACTCGACTAACATGAAAACTATGAAAATGTCATAAATACAATTATAAACATATTTTTCTAACCTTAACTAAAATTGAAAATGTCATATTCCAACAATTTTAATGACAAATTTAAAAAAAAGTTTAGGCAAAATTTTTATAAAATCAATACAATGATAACAAATGGATGGAAAGATGAGGTTCTATATACAATTATTAAAATATATTATTCAATAATAATTAATTACTAGTGATGAGAAAACACTAAATAAGACGAACGCGTGACGTGGAACACGATCCGATGAATAAATGTTTAGCAACAAATAACGACTTCACAGTTGAAAGTGACCCTGACGTTCCACCGTGTTTATCCAACACGACCACAAAAGCCTCTGCCTCCGTTTGACCTCGAGCTCCTGCTCATTATCTCTCACGATCAATAACTTTCATTTCTTAATGGCCTCGTCTGGATCGTTTTTATCCGCCGTGATCTCCTCGAGGTTTGTTTGTCCAGGACTAACTTTCAGTCGGACAGTTTTCCTCGCAGGTATTTTGGGGCCCCGAGGCGGGAGGAGGGGGCGGAGTCAGTGGAGGGGTCGGAGGTCAGACAACAAAGAGTTCTTGCCACTGGCCTCACCTGCAGCTCCGGAGGAACGAGTGACCTTCAACGTTCAAACCTCCAGGTGTGTTGAACATTACGTTAACACAAACAAGTTCAACAGCAGGACATGATCCAGATCAAATATAATTGTTTTATTTCTACACTTGTGCTGTGTCTCAAATCGCATACTAGCGTACTAAAAGTTAGTATTTTTAGTGCGTTAGTGTGTCTCAATTCTTAGTATGCGAAATTGAGTGCGCCATGCACACTAAATTGTCACTAACACGCCCACAAAACTGAGCATGGTTCGATGCACACTAACCACCCTAAACAGCCGCCATCTTAGTGACGTTTTAAACAGAAGTTACGTCATATATATATAAATGCATATATATTCATATACGTACAGGTGCATTTTCCGCAGCAGTAGGAGGATAAACACGTCTTCGCTGCTGATACCAGCTTAAATATCTCGCGATTATTTAGATTCTCTTATTTTTTCTTTATTTATTTTTCCAAAGTTGCAATACGTGCTGCCAGCAGGTGTCGATAGCGTTCAAACAGCTGGTTGAAACATCGTTAAATAGAAGTAGAAGAAGAAGCTGTCATGTGATCTCCGGTTAGTGTGTAGCAGCAGTGTTTGATTTGAGACATACTATCTGTGGAGAATTTGCGTACTAGTTAGTACGTACACTAAACTGATGCATACTAACTTCTAGTATATTAAGAGTAGTATGCGATTTGAGACACAGCACTGATCATTCGTTATTGACGGCAATTTTTTATTTTGTCAAAATTCTTTTTCCTTTTTGTATCCAATATTTTTTAATTTATTTTTTTAATTATTTTTTTAGATGAATTTGTGACGTTTTTTTTAAATGTTTATTATCGCCTGCAACATAAGTGTTTTTTAATTAAAAAAAATAAATAGTGTCTCTTAGTTTCTTTATTGTCTTATTCCTTTTTTTTTTCCTTTCTCTTGCTTTATTGTTTAGAAAAAACGTATTTTATTTCATCATTCTAATGAACTTACTTGATAAGCTAAACTCATTTTTATAACAGTTCTGTTACTTATTATTATTTATTCTTTTCAATAGTTTCCTTTCTTTAATTATATTTTCACTTTTTTCTTTAAACATTTTTTTTTAATTCTTTTCAGATTTTTTTTTTTGGCCGACTGGTGTCGGGTGGATTTCGTCATTTAATTTCAAAATAAATCTGAAGTTTGTCAGTTAAGAATGTCATACATTTTTTCATTTTACTATTTAAAATGTTATTATCTTTAAAAAAAATGTAAAGCTTTTTTTCTCATCTTTTTCTACTAAGTTTATTGTGTTGCAAAGATAGAATATTCATAATTTTTTTGCATTATTTTTTATTAATCTTGTACTTCTTCAGGCAAGTCTTTTTGATTTATTGTTCAAAGTTTTCTTTCACGTAATGCTGATGAAACGCCGTTGAACTCTTCACTTTAATCACCGTCACTAAAGTCTTCACTCGACGCTCACAACCGTCTGACACTCGTGTTTATCTCGACATCTTCCTCCTGAAAATTGATTTTCAGCCGCTTGTTAGTGATCCTCAGATAAGAATCCAGATCATATAAGATAAGAATCCAGATCATATAAGATAAGAATCCAGATCATATAAGATAAGAATCCAGATCATATCAGATAAGAATCCAGATCATATAAGATAATAATCCAGATCATATAAGATAAGAATCCATATCATATCAGATAAGAATCCAGATCATATCAGATAAGAATCCAGATCATGTAAGATAAGAATCCAGATCATATCAGATAAGAATCCAGATCATATAAAATAAGAATCCAGATCATATCAGATAAGAATCCAGATCATATAAGATAAGAATCCAGATCATATCAGATAAGAATCCAGATCATATCAGATAAGAATCCAGATCATATAAGATAAGAATCCAGATCAGATTAGAAGTAAGTAAGTAAGTAAGTAATATTTATTTATATAGCGCTTTTCGAGACCAGGGTCACAAAGCGCTTAGACAATCAAAACAATACTCAAAAAAGTACATACTTTAAAGATCAAGATAATACTGAGAACAACACAGGAGTTCGAGAAATTCAAGGAAAAGCCTGAACAAATAGAAACGTCTTAAGGTGTTTCTTAAAGGAGTCAGTAGATCCATCAAGCGCAAAGAGAGAGGAAGAACGTGAAGCGCCGCACGTTGACGTGCAGTGATTGACAGCTCGTTCACAGGGTGTGCTGCTCCGGGTTTGACCCGAGCGTCCGAACACACCTTGTTGATCTGTGTTCACACCTGCAGCTGCCACTTCCTGCAGCGATCACGTCTGCAGACATAATTATTTGCTTTATAATGGCTCAGACTTGACATCCTCCTCTCTCTGGAACACTTCAAAGCGACGCCCGAGTCTCTCCGGTGCACAGTGTCCTCGCTACGACAACAAAGGTTCGGTCGAGGCGTGTCGGAACGCCGGGACCGTCGCCGAACACATGATCCCGTTTAACGAGCAGCTCATTAACGCGGCAATTATGTCGTTCCTTCTGAAACATTCCATCCATTATGAGCACCTGACACATGTGAGCATCACGCCTGTCACACGCCTGCAACTACTGTCTGCTGTGAGTCACTGCGGGAGGAAACCAGAGTGAAAAGACAACAAAGCATCAAAGCATCTCCAAACAAATGAAGGTGAAACATTCCTATGTCCTAATTTCCATTTAGTTATTGACAATACATTTCTAGAAAATTATTAGATTAATCATTTAAAAATAACAATAAGAAAAAATTATAAAATGAAAGTGAAATAGAACTGACTATTTTACAGTGGATACAAATATATATATAATTTTTTTCATTTATCAGGAGCAAAAAATATTGCACAACAAATATGAATCAATGTAACTTGTGTGTTTGAAGGCTAAGGTGTAGCTTATATGATGCTAGCTTATGTGCAAGCTTATCTAAAGTGAATGATACTAGCTGATGTACTAGCTTAGCTAAAGTGAATGATACTAGCTGATGTTCTAGCTTATCTAAAGTGAATGATAATAGCTGATTGTGCTAGCTAAGCTAAAGTGAATGATAGTAGCTGATGTGCTAGCTTAGCTAAAGTGAATGATGCTAGCTGATGCTCTCGCTTAGCTAAAGTGAATGATGCTAGCTGATGTGCTAGTTTAGCTAAAGTGAATGATGCTAGCTGATGCTCTCGCTTAGCTAAAGTGAATGATGCTAGCTGATGTGCTAGTTTAGCTAAAGTGAATGATGCTAGCTGATGTGCTAGCTTATCTAAAGTGAAAGATACTAGCTGATGTGCTCGCTTAGCTAAAGTGAATGATGCTAGCTGATGTGCTAGTTTAGCTAAAGTGAATGATGCTAGCTGATGTGCTAGCTTATCTAAAGTGAAAGATACTAGCTGATGTGCTCGCTTAGCTAAAGTGAATGATGCTAGCTGATGTGCTAGTTTAGCTAAAGTGAATGCTAGCTGATGTGCTAGCTTATCTAAAGTGAATGATACTAGCTGATGTGCTCGCTTAGCTAAAGTGCAAAGCTAAGCTAAAGTGAAAATTCAACCTCATTTCTAACCTTTAAGATGTTTGTTATGATATTATTGGCAAAATAGTGAACAATTGAATTGAAATTGGGAACAAAAAGCACATTTTGAAACAGTATTTGGAGAGAAAAAGATGATATAATGTGCAGTTAATAGTTATAAGTTGTAAAGTTATGCATCACATCTTAAACTTTAAACATTGATAAACTACATCGATAAAGCTACAAGTCTGTCGAGCTGGTTCGTTCATTGAGAGCTAACGTAGCTCAAGCGCGGCGTGTAAATACTCAAGCAAACAATGAGAGTCAAGAGTTCCAACGAAACCCTAGAACTGGCCGAGGCTCCACGTTACTCTGCGGCGGCACAACAAGTTGTTCTTGGTCACCGACGCCACGATCAAGGCGTCTTTGTCTTGGCAAAAACTTGGTTGGCGTTCAGTCAGCGCCGCCGCCAAAGATCGTCTGTCAGATTAAACGGCAGCAGCCACACCAAAGACACGCCGTCCTGCCAGAAATACTCTGGTCGAGTGGAAACATCAGCGGCATTATCTCACCAGGACCTGATTGTCTTGGAGACAATTTAAAGCCATGAGAAGATTTCATTAAAAGTCAACAGAACTTTTTGAAGTGGCAGCGATCTTGGACCTCGACTGGGTTTAGTCTTAATAAATCACAATTGGGGGATTTTCGCAACAGGACCTCTTCACTTACAGTTCCACTGACCAGCATTAAAGTCAGAATGAAAACAACTTTTCTAGCTGATGCCAGAAGTTTAAATCCACCTTGAATTTTTCTCCAAAAATTGACAGCCCGCCTCTTAATTTGGTCCATTTATAGGTTAATTCTGGTTGTGCTAACTTTGAGACATTTTTGGCACACACAACGATAAATCCGCCCTATAATTAAGTATTCTTTATGTATGAAAAAATACCAGTTCATTGGTAACACGTCTTAAAATCTAGGTGTGAGTTACAGTCCAAAAAAAATAAAGGAAAAAGTAAATTTCCATATCATTTTTTTTTTTTAAATCTATTTAAAATGATGAACGTATCAACTGGTGAAACAAAAGAGCTGAGCCAGAAGACTCTATATTGACCAGTGGATTTTAAGTGAGTCTTTTCCTGAAACCAGGCCCACAGTCTACACCAGTGGTGGGGAGTTAACATTCAATACAGTGGCTGTGGTCCGTATTATTATTATTTTATTGCATTTTGTATCGCTTTTTATTCCTAAACCTGATACACAAACCCTTTTTTTGTTTGTAAATATGTTTGTATATTCACTTAAATATTTTTGAGGGGCAATAAATATTCACAAAATGAAGAAACGCTGAAGGCAAAAGTCGTATCTACAGAAAATTGATGATCAACAGAAACTAAAACAAAGTATAATAGTTAGTTTCTACATCATCTTGGATCAGGAGGGGAAAAAGATCGTTTTCATTCTTCTCTATTTTAATTCTATGTACATGTTGCAAGGTGGCTGGGCGGCAAAGCATTACGGAACTGCTCAGGTCACCGTTGCTGAGGGGGTCGTTTAGAGAGACGGCACCTCGTAAGCAGTGATACATTGGCAAGTCTTAACTATTCCCCGCACGAGGGATCACTCTACATAAAAAAAAAAACTAAATGTAATGTTCGCTCCCACGTGACCATGTAAGACGATCGATAAAGCAGAAAGTTGAGTGTAATGGTTTCGCTCGGCTGGCAAATTCCTCACAGCTCATTAGGTTGTGTGTTCGTGTGTCAGGAGGCTCGACAGGTCCGGGCTTGACAGGGGACGACGCTGACATTCACCAGCGATGAGCTCAGACTTCACTGGAAACCCACGACAAAAGACTCATGATCACTTTTGGTTCCACGGGCGACGAGAAGAGGAAGTAGTAACGATACATTTCCATCAACGCCGACGCTCTTTTTCAGACGCTTAACCGAAGCCAAAGAAAATAATATCAAATCACTCTTTGTCTTTAAGCTCTGTTTCACAATCTCATTTTTGTCAATCGTTTTTCTTTGATCATTTCTTTCGTTTTTTCGTTTTTTTATGTTTTTGTTGCTGTGGTTTTTGAACATCAACAATTATAGCAACAGCTAAAATATAGTTTATAAATCAGGTCTTAGAAAAATGTTCCAAAACAAATTGAAATTGAAAATAAATTCACTAAGCGTAAGATAAGTAAATGAATAGAAAAATACATTATAAAGAAAAATATAACTAAAAGATATTTATGAGTTATCTGGACAGAAACTGGTTAAAAATGAGAATTTGGAATAAAAAACTAAGATATAGGAAAATGTTTAAAAAGAAAATTCAAAATTAACTACTGAATTGAGAAATACATTTTTGATAGAAAATGAATAAAAAAAAACATTTGAGAAAAAGACATATTTGAAATAAAACATCAATATCAAATATCACTATTTTCATTTCTGGATTTTACAACAAACAAATGACCAAATACTTATCAAGCCAAAACAAGTCCAAACATCAGTTTTAAAAGCTGCTGGACTCATGTGTTTTCTTTCTCACTCCTTGCTGCTATTTAAACGTTTTTTTTGTTACTTTGGCACGAATGTTGCCAACTAGTGGCCGGAGGTTTACTTGCAACACAAAAATGAATAAACTCTGTGACTAATTGAGTGTTAATTGTAAAGTAAAACATCAATCATTGTTTTTTATACACACTATTGAAAAATAAAACAAAACATAACTTTAAATTAAAACAAAATGTTATTATAAAGGTTAAAAAATAATGAAAATGTATAATAATATAGATACAGTGCTAAAGAATTGCAATAAAATAAAATATATCGTTATATCGATATTTTCTCACGGCCCCAAATGTATCAATATATCAAGTATAACTTGGCCTTGGCCTGATCTGATCCATGACTCGTGTATGTTGTCGTGGTTTTCAACATCAATTACGGCCGCTCTTGAGGTCAGGTGACCTTTGAAGGTTTAAACCACGTGGACGGCGGCGACCATCACACATCATCATCCGTGTCAGCCGACTCCGTCATCCGTCCGGAGGCTGCCAAATCAAACACCAGCGAGAATCCAAACACAAACAAAAAGGTGCAGACCAAACACCAGCCAGACAGAGCGAAAACAAAGACTATTGTTGCCGACTCGTTGGCGCGCCGCACTGCAGCGCTCGCTAGGAACGTCTGCTTCAAACGGCAGGAGATTGAAAACAGGCCGAAGAGTCGCAGTTCCGTCTGCGGCGAGAAGAAAACCTCTTGAACGGGCTTGTTCTCGCCCGAGAAAAAACTTCTATTACAAGCCGATCGTTGATGTCGCGTCTGACACCTGATTCGAAACGGGCGCTCGCCCAATGACATGCATCCCAGGCTGCTGAGGATCAGGAGCAACAAAAGCTTGACCTCGTTCCAGCAGAGATACGGGTTCGTGTGGGATTCTCTTCACTTTCGTCCCCGAACACAAAGCTTTTGGTAAGTGGTCAGAAACAGGTCAGACTTCAGTCTAATGGGGAGGCAGATCCGGGCATGAAAGAAGGGGGCGACGAGGATTAGGGGCGTCTTTGCTTCACTTCCTCAGGCCATTTAAGGTTGAGCGTTAAAAGGGTCGAGAGGTTGAACGAAGACCACGCAAATGGACAACCTCGACACTTATCTCACTACCTCAGGGTCTCTATTTTCAGAGTAATCTGTTCCTTTTTAGAGCTATAGACAAAAATGTTATTCCTTTTAATGTAGTGAATGGAGCTCAGTTGTCTTCGTCCAAAAAGACACTTAAAAAACATCCAAATACCTCCATATGGCTCGTCTATAACGTCCATCTTGGTTTGAAGCCTCGTCGTTAGAAGATAAGTCTGTACATTCCACTTCTCTCAGTATATTTCCCCGTCACTCAGCACAAGCTCAGTGTCTTGTTTTCTGAAACGACTTCTATTGTCGAAGCCTCAATACAAGATATTTTTGGACGTTGTGTCTTTTTGGACGAAGATGAAGACAACCGATACATTTCTATCTATACCTCCAAAAAGATCACTAATAATAATAAATAATGGACATAAGGGTGAGTAGAAAATGAGAAAGAAAATCACTTTAAGTCAGGATACGTAGTCATTTCTCAGTTTGATGCACTTGACGTTCACTTGTTTCCTCCATTAACCTTGTTTTTTGGTGCATAAAAAACAAAGGTTGAGGCCATGAATACAGTATTGAGTTTTGAGAAACGATTGGAACCGGGATCTTCATTCGATTCTCAAACTCTCAAAAGTTTAAATTTCGATTCCTACTTTTAATGCCAAGTTCGCAAATTGAAACATCTAAACACAGACAAAGAACTTCCCTCAAAAATGGACAGGGTTTGCGGTGCATGCATAAACGAAGAATTAATGGATTAAAAACAAATGTCAGGAGTGAGCTCATGTGTAAATGTCTTTTTCAAAATAGCTCTTGTGGTAAATGGGTTTCTTATAACTATTAAAGTTCATAGATCTTATATGTATATGGTAGTTAAAAAACAGCCCTGTGTGAAATTCAAAGTAATATTAATAAAATAAGAAGGAAAATATCTGACTAAAAAAAGGTTTTTTTAAACCAACAATTGGAACCAAAATATGGAATCGGAATTAAAACGATACCCAACAATACCCCTTAACTTGATGACTGGTTTTACAAATGTATTCATTCATAGTCCCAAGTAGTGATGTTCTGATGAAGCTTCATGAAGCAGTGTCATGTTGTTTAGAGGTCAGTAGGTGGCGCCATCAGTTAAAAAATGATGTGATGTTTCATTGGAACAGTTGTTCAAAACTAAGGAAAATAGTGCAGAAACGCCATCTAGTGGACTCTGAAGGTAATAACACTGCTTCATGAAGCTTCAAACCATCACTAGTTCTAAGACTGTTGATCTTTGAGGAAAGAAGCAAATAAAAAAATGTTTTAAAGTCATGGAAAGTTGCCTCAAGTGTCCTGCGATGAATCAACTATGATGCCACTTGTTTCCCAGCACAACTCGCCGTTGAAAGAATGTGTTTCCTGTTCTTAGCTTGCTGTCTTAAGTAGCTTTAAAAATTGGAAATGCATGAAGGGAATATGTAGAACTTCATATTAACTACTGGTGATACATGTGTATTGAGTGACGAACGGTGAAACTCAAAGAGCTCGAGTCGTGACCCAGGATTCACCCGACGGTGATAATTTTACACTGATTTCCTGCCAATAGATCGACAAACAAACAAACCCGCTCCCAGCAACCTCCTTGAGAAACCCAAGAGCCATAAAACCAGGCAAGTGGATACGCCAGGTTCAGACTCCACCTCGTAAAGTTCTGTGATTCGTATCTGTGCAAATGTGACGACGATGAACGGGTGCCAGAGAAATATCTCCGACAGCATCTCCACTTTCAAACATTACAGGAGCATACGATCACTCATAAAGTGCCTGTCAAAACAAGCGAGAAATTAATGAACACAATCATGGCGACGCCGCGGCGATGACTGACGACTCCCAATAAAGCGAGGGCAGGTTCGGGCACGAGGGGGTGACGGCAGCAATTAGAGACTTTTTTGGATCTGATAAAAGACTTGATTCATATATTCCTGTGTAACAAAGCCGCCGGTCAATTGGCCCCCCAGGGCCAGAGAGTGAAAAAAATAGGGACTCACTCTGACACGTAGGTATTTCGCAGTAACGCCAGTAGATGCTGTCCTCCTGGTCGGCGATGTAGCACCACGGCTGGACGTCCCCGTCAGGATTCCTGCAGAAAGAATAAGACGTTGTTTTTACATGTTTTTTCCTACTTTTTTATCCTAATTTCACTCTCATTTATCTGTAATTCACACAAACCATTCTGTTCGTCACGTCAACCGTCCATCCATTCATCCATCCATCGTTAGCACCTGTGCTAAAAATTCTCAGTTCATTGAGAATTTTCAAGATACTGCCAAACTTGTGTAGGTCAATAAAAACAGTTGTTTCTTCGAAGGGCAACTACAGTAATTTGAAAAGCTTTCCTGACTCACTCACATGTTTCGAATCTCACTTATAAAGTTCTCCCCCGTCTGAAATCTCAGCGAACGAGAGGTTACGAGAGCGAAGTCCATTAAGACGTAACAATGACTTCGCTCCTCCTCCAGCCAGCTGTAATCACGCCCGCTTTGTTTATACAACGAGTCCCTTGGAGGTGACGCACAGTGACAAACCTTGATGTTTGACTAACCGCAGCAGAGTGGGCGTGGTTATGGTAAACAAGATTGTATCTCCAGAAAAAACAAGTTTTTTAAGATCATTTTCAAATGTGAATATTTCAAAGAGAGTTTTGTACAAACAGACACACATTGATGATACAATTGAGAGTCCAACATCTATTTAAGACTCACTTAAATCATTTAATCAAACTAATGTTTGTACAATATCATCTTCATCTAGGCGTCATTATTGTATTTTGGTAAAAGTAAAAAAGTGTCAACTGAAATGTTAATAATGATCCATCAAGTTCTTCTTGGACAGAATGTGCCACAAACTGTTTCTTCTCCCTCGTTCTTCTTGAGTTCCTCTGTGAAATTAAATTTGCTTTTTGGCGTATTTCAACCTAATCGGAGTAGTAAAGAGTTTTCTGTGCCGCATCGCTGAATCGCCATCAATTGCTGCCAGGCAACTTGCCACAATCGATCTTTCAGAGAAACTGTTCCAAGGTGTCTCATGGCCAACAACTGTGAAAGGTTCAACGCCAAGGAAAAAAAAATGGGTCAGTTTCATTGACTGAAGCAGTTAATACATTAAGTAAGTATCTAACTTATGTTGTTACTCTCATTGTAAAATAAACAAATACACACAAGTAATATCAATTACTATAATAACACATTATGGGCCCAATAACGACCCTTGTGGGACACCACAGGTAAAAGGAGGACAATCAGTAAAGTGGGGGAATTAAAGCTTATGTTTAATAGTGATGAGATCTACTTGTGACTCTGATTCCATTATATCGGTTTTCAGAAGAAAGACGGTGTTTTTGAAACCCAGAGAAAGAGGCAGGATGTGAGAATGACCATCGACTTGAAACCTCCCGCCGAGCGTTGAATCCTCAATATTGTTTCAGAGGGAAAATATCAAGGACGTGTCAATCATCTGCTTCAAGAATCCTCAGCACCCCTTCAAGTGGACTCTGGGGGGGGGCTTCTTCATACATGTCAGGCCGGGCCACGACACCATTTACAGGTCAGAGGGGGTAGCCGGTCTTTGTTCTGGTCCAGACACAGAGCTGAAAGCGGTGGACGGGGTGATGGGCTGCGCTTTTGTCTGAGTCTGCAGCCTCTTTTGAAGCACATCAAGGCACTTGAACCTTCCATAATAACACCGACGGACCCCTCGGTGCTTCTGCCTCTCAGTGTCACTTACAAAAAAGCAGAAAGATAGAAGTGGCTGAAAGCAAAGTGCAGGCTCAACATCTCTGGAGAAATAATGAAACCGCTTTCATGAAAGTTTTCGAAAACTCAAAAGTGTTTTTTAAAACAAGCGTCTATTGTCAAAGAACCTCAAAAGCTATTTATAACCAGCCCGGCCCGCGAGTGCCATCTCATCCGACACGCCCCATTGTCGCATCTTCAGAAAAAGCCCCGCGGCGCTCGACTATCCCATTTCACCTTTTGTGAGCAAAGTTGTGAAGGGCGTTTCCATTCCCATTCTTCTGCCGTTCGAAAACAGTATCATGCGCTTCCTTCCTTTTCTCTGCGCTCTCAGATGGAGGTGCTGACAAAGATGTTTCTGAAAAGACTTCTCTTGCTTGAACTTTAAAGTGCCTAGAAACCTTTGGCTCGGAATATCTGCCATCATCAGCAGGTACATTCCCATTGTTCAAGGAACCCCGACATTCCAACGCACGGATTCAGTTCAGATCGCGGCTCTTCGCTCCACCCAGACACCTGTTTCCAGGTCAGTCTGCGATGAAAACACTGGATTATTCAACCCGTCCTCCTTTTCAATTCGCTTCCCACGTCACATCTGTTAGCGCTATCTCGGAATTCATACCCACCGGGGCTCAATTTAACCGCAATTATATAATTGACGGCAGTTTTTTTTTTTCAGTAATCCCCACAGAGGACGAATTAAAACAATCAAGGTTTTCGAAGGCTTGCGTCATGTGTGGACCACCCACCCAAAAACAAGAACGAGGGGTGACTGTTTAGACAGCTGCCCGGGGGGTTCGGGCCTTTGAGCAAAGGTCGTAGAGTTCAAAAATTGAACATTTTAACAGATAAATAACATTGTGTTATCAGTTTTATCTTGCCCTTTAAAGTATATACTTTATTGAATATTGTTTTAATTGTTAAAAGGGCTTGTGACCCTGGTCTGGAAAAGCGCTATACAAATAAAAATTACTTACTTACTATTTTTGAGGTGGAAGAAACACTCATTTCATGCCAAGGCATAACAGGGCCAACTAGAAAACGTGAAAACAAGGTACATAAGAAGATAAAAAAAAGTCCAGGGGTCGATGACGTCCGGCGTACTTCAAGACATGGACTTGTCTTGTTGAAGCAGCCGCGACTTCTACCTGTTGTGTTGGAAAATCACAAGATTGCAGTTTGTAACAAGAACCTTCTGGTGAGTACTCCAGGTGAAAGTTGCCAAAATGGGTATGGACTAGGAGGCAACCCAGTTGGACTACACTACACCGGGCGCCCCCTTAGTCTGGATTTTTTTGTCGATAGAAATGTGCCCTAAAGGACGAGCCTCTTATCCATCCTTTCTACTCTTCTAATTCTATATAATGCTACACTAATGCTATACTTCCTCTAGAAACATGATGTGACTTTTATAGTAACATCACATTTAATCTTGATATGTTTCCAATGATGGAAACATCGTTACAGCAAGAAGTTTTTTAGTCTGATAACCTTGAAGAAACCTGGCAGCTAATGAAGACATATTCCTGTGCGGCGACGGAGCAGAAGACTTCTCTCGTTCTCATGACAGACGACGAGACACATTATCGGTTGAAAGGGTAGGAAAATGGCAGAGAACTGAAGTGATAAATTAACAAAAAAAAGAAGAAAAGAAAGAGGTTTGCGAGTAAATAACAGAAGTTGAAGGACACTAGGTTGATGTTCAGATGTTGCTCTTGTTCTGCCATTAAACAGGACCACACCTTGCAGCGGTCCGGACGATTACCTGGCAAATGTTGCGTTCCAAACGCCCTGATGATTGAGTTCCATTTTGGGTTTTTATTTCCCCTCCAAATATTCCACACACCTGCACTTAAAGACTTTGAAAGCAAGAGCATGGGAACGTCATCCACCAACTTCGGCTGAATGGGCGAGAGTAACATTATCTTTCCTGCCCTGGGGGTCTTTGTGTGTGTGTGCGAGTGCGTGAGTGTGTGTGTGAGTGAGTGAGTATGAGTGTGTGCATGTGTGTGTGTGTGCATTTGTGTGTGTGTGTGTGAACAGACTCTGCCGAGTGGAGATGCCACACAGCAGATAAAACCTTGATATAATACGGAGCCGTTTAACCGGCAGCAGATTGAAAGTTTCAGATAAAGTGTGTTCATATAATTGCTGATGTGTGTGTGTGTGTGCATGTGTGTGTGTGTGTGTGTGTGTACAGTTGTGTGCGTCTATAGGGGATTTTTTTTTTCTTTTGGAGGTTGCATCTGTGCACGTCAGACACAGTGGTTTGCCCAGAGGTGGATCACAGGGAAAAAGCTCGGATACTTAACTGGCACAATTACGTTGATTGACTCTCAAAGTACATGCACAGACACACACGTGCACACACACACACACACACACTATACATCAGGTCCAATTATAGAGACGCTGGGTTTTGCCTGGCAGGCTCGTTGGATCTGCACTGTAGGTCTGAACGCAGACAGACGCAGCTGCTCCTGCTCTTGGCCGCCGTTCAGAAAGACGTACTTTTCCACATACATCCCATCAGAAGCTCCACGAGCCTCTCATCAGGACGTGTGGACGATAAACAAAAACAAGAATTAGTGCGTATCTTCAGAGCGAGTGTGTTTATGGGATGTCCAGGGAACTCCGGCAGAGGAAATCAAGTGTGCATCAGTATTTGAGGTCAAACGGAGATCAGCAGTTTGCGGTGCGACGGCAGACTCTTTAATTGACTCGATGATTTCTCATGCAAACTGCTGCCGAATGAATGAACGTATTCAGCTTTTTTTTTTCCCTCAGACTGGTTTTCAGCGCTTTATTAATCACTCTCTGGCTAATTTCCAACAGAAAAGTGTCATCCAGAGTAAAACTCTTTGATGAGGAGATTGCTTTGACTCCAAAAACCTGTAACGCACATTACAATCCCACCTATGACACCATGTAACACACTGCACACCGGTTCCAAAATGGCCACCGACCCTGGTCCAACCCTGGCCTTGTTGTTACTGAAGTGATTTTAAGTGTCGACAAGAGTTGGGATTATTTTCAGAGTAATCTGTGTTTTTTTAGAGTTATAGACAAAAATGTTTATTCATTTTAATGTAGCGACTGGAGCTCAGTTGTCTTCGTCCTAAAAGACAAACTTAAAAACATCCAAATACCTCCGTACTGCACGTCTGTAACGTCCATCTTGTATTGAAGCCTCAACGAGAAAAATTGTTCTGAACAAAATGTAAAAAGTCTGTATATTTGAAATTGTTTAATCAAAAGTTATGAGTCTCTCAGTTCCTGCCTTACATCTTTCCTCATTGAAACATATTGCAAGTGCGCAAGATTTAGGCAGTTAGCTTAGCAGCTTCTGCTAAAAACATGCTTAAATATAGACTATTTTTTTCAGAACAATTACTCTTGTTGAGGCTTTAGTATAAGAGGGACGTTACAGACAAACACCATGGAGGTATTTGGATGTTTTTAAGGGTGTATTTTTGGACGAAGACGAACCCAAGCTCCAGTCGCTACATTAAAATGAACAAACATTTTGTCTATAACCCTAAAAAGGAACAGATTACTCTAAAAATAATCACAACCTTTAGTCGACATGAGGGTGAGTAGAAAATGAAGTTGGAATTTTAAGGGGAATTTACTCTTTAACTCTATGAGGATTATTATCCTTCACATCTCCCAAGTCTTAAGACCTTGGACTCCCTTCTTCTCCAGTGGACGCCCCCCAAAGTATTCGACCTTAGAGCTAGCAGTCAAGGTTACAAGGTCTCCAGGTCTTTAGGGAAAACACCAAGGTGTTCCTAGCTATGCCTCCTTACAGTCGTCCAGAACAAATCTTCAGAAAGTTGCGAGGAAAAAATTATATTTGTCGAGACGTACATTAAACGTACATTTTCTGCCAGTTTGACTTGGAGGTGATGAGATCTGTTGCTTGCACTGATGTGCTATCAAGTCATGGAGATCTGCTCAGCAACTGTGTGAAGTCCAGCAGGAAGTCAGCGCTCAAGAATCTTCTGATATCTGGGCCACGGTTTCATTAGCGACTGACGTCACTCGCACTTTCCTCCAACAATCGCTTCACTTTCCCGTCTTCCTCCTCCTCGCCGACACGTTTTAGCAAAAGTTGCATTCCAAAGACGCATTCCATCTGGGCTGACACAGAACGTGGTCGGACTCTTCAACTCTTCCGAGATTGAAATATCGTCCGGGTGGCTTTTTTCATGTGAGCAATCTGTTTGTGCATTTCAACACCGGATCAACACTGAGAGAGAGAGTAAGAGTGGACGGTGAAGAGGAAAATGTCTTCTCCTTTCGCATCTGTTTCTATTAAAGATGCTGATTTGGCTCCTGGGTTGTACGATCACAGAATGCCGATCGATGATAACTGCATCCTTGAAGACTAGAGTTGGGCGAATAAAAGAGAAATGTGGCGAAATATTTCTGCTGATAAACAGAAGTGACATGTGTGTGTTGATCCAAAAGGCTTCTCAGCTTTGACTTCACACACAATATTTCACACGAAGACAGAAAAATAAATATTGACTAATTCTGTTACAACAATAAAATGCATGTTAAAAATCCCTAGTATTGCAACATTGATAAATGTCACAGCTACATGCTAACGTATGCTACATTGTAATGTAAGCTGTAAAAATGATTTCCTAAAAATGTTTATCACACGTTTTGATGTTGAATATAAATGACAGAAAGAACACACTTTTTTTTTCCCGTAATCATATTGTGGCGCCATCTTTAACGCAGTAATACTACAGGAAATGGTCGCTAAATTCTCCTTCAATAGTCCAATCAAATTATTGAAGTAGTATAGTAATAATATAAGTACATATAGAATAGACAAATGTAGTGGTTTGTGTATAGTACCCTGGTATATATTTGTATTGTGTATATATTCCATTGTGTTATCTCAGGGTGAAGATGACACGAAAACAAATGTGTTTGTAGTAATCCCTTGTGTTATCTCAGTGTCAAGGTCACCCGAAAACAAACGTGTTTGTGGTATCCCTCGTGTTTTCTCAGGGTCAACGTGACCCAAAAACAAACATGTTTGTGGTACCCCTTGTGTTAACTCAGGGTCAAGGTGACTCGAAAACAAACGTGTTTGTGGTATCCCTCGTGTTTTCTCAGGGTCAAGGTGACCCGAAAACAAACGTGTTTATGGTATCCCTTGTGTTATCTCAGGGTCAAGGTGACCCGAAAACAAACGTGTTTATGGTATCCCTTGTGTTGTGTCTGGGTCAAGGTGAACAACTTCCACCACTGCATATGTATTTCGGGAAGCCAGGGAGTCGACAACACAAGGGATACCACAAATGCATTTATTTTTGGGTCTTTTGGTCACCTTGACCCTGAGATAACACAATGGATATCACAAACATTTGTTTTCAGCCCTTCAGGTCACCTTGACTGAGAGATAAAACAAGGGATAATAAAAACGTATCATCCTGGTTAGTGTTTCCGCCCAGAAGCAGAACAAGTTTCCTGACACACCTGACAGTAAACTCGCCTCATTTGTCGCCTTCTATCGTCGCACGTCGACCCAATTCATCTCCGTGTTCCTTCGCCGCCTGTTGCTCTTGACAGGTTTGCTCAAGTTATTTGATTCCCGACACGTTTGGAGAGGAATTACGGCGGATTTGGGACAAAAACAACATCCAGCCAGTGTCACGTTTCACAGCTCTCGACGGTTTATTTTCTCTCCTAAACACCAGCCATGGTTCTGTCGTAATAAATGTTGAAACGATCCGTCGTCTCCGCGGAATATAAACATCAGGCAACCAGAACCAGATTCTTTTCTTTTTGTTGTTTCACTTGCATTTCTGCAACTACTTAGTGTCATTTCCATTCTTGCCAGAGACTATTTTGTTTGGCCAGTGGTTTAGATCGATTCAGTTTCCTTGGGGGGCCACGTTATACACGGCAGGTGTGGCGAACTCTAGCAGACAAGGGGCCAAAATCTTTTAGCCGTCGGGGTCGAGGACTTGACTTAATGTTATATTTATCAAACTGTCCTTAACTGATGGTATGATTGTGATATCGTCTCAATTTCACTTTGTCTTTCCCAAAATAATTCCTTTGCTGTCATTAATTTTGCTCTTATTGGGAGTTTAAGTATATCTTTTTAAATCAAATTATCTCTATTAATTTCTTATCTTAAACACTGGTTGCAATATTAACATGATTGGAGTCGACCAATCAGCAAGCCAGGAAGAAAACTAGCCTTTATATGAAGGGAAACTTTCAAACTTTTTCAAAAAGAACATAAAAAAACTACAGTACAGGCCAAATGTTTGTCTTTTTCTTTATACTTTATATAATAGATTTTCAGAATTATTTACTTAACAAACAAACATAATAAATAAAATGTGAAATAATAAAAACTTCAAAGTAGCAACCTATTTTTTGGTGATTAATATGTAGAATTTTAGATTTTTTTCTGGCCTTCAAAATAAAATCACCTGTCATAGTTTTTACAACACAAGTGGTTCTTTTCAGGGGTACTTAGTGGAAATGTTGGGCCTTAAAAATGTGGTTTATACCAACCTATTGGACAAAATTATAATTTGTTTCATGGAAAGAACTAAAGAGCTGAGCTAAAGGGAAATGATTGACCATTATTTAAAGAAATTAATAGTTGGCTTCAATTTGAATGAGCCCAGAAGTCGAGTCCAAACTTTACTGTATATTAATTACTAGCTGGTTATTATATAAGATAAAAACATCGCCAAATTATTTAAAATAAAAAATCCGAAAGCCACGTAATTTATAACTAAAACTATTAAGATTAAAGTCCTTCTTTTGATCTCAGCTGGGCCTCTCACACTGATGTGTGAAGTTGGCAGAGATAAAAGGAAAAATGTATCACTCCATCAAGCAGATATGAGTGAGGAAGTGGACGGAGAAAAAAAGTTAAGGACAGATTTCGGTGTTTAAGAGTTTTCAGCGGAATAAAAAAAAAAAAAAAAGAGGAAACGTCGGCGATAAATCCTCCCGACACATCATGCATATTGACTGACGGCTGCACTTGGCAGCGTCGCTCCGGTCTTTCCGTCAAGTCGATTCATTTGCAGTCGTCCCTGCGACACTTTTTTTTCCTCAAGTCTGCCGACTCCATTACCCTCCTCCGCGGACCCTGGTGGGCTCACACACCTGCACCACAGCAGAGCTGCTGAAGTGGCGTCAAGCGCCGCATTAGTGGCCCTTCAGCGTGGACGTGAGGAGGCGCTCGGAGAATGTCAGCCGGCGAGCGAGACTCCAGAGGAGAAAAAAGAAAACGAAGCTGGGAAATGTCAGAACACGGCGACAGAATTAAGAGCTTTGACTCAAGTTTGGATGAAGCTCGTGGAGACAAACATGCAACATGATGAAGACACCAGAGCTCTTGTCCCGTTCCTGGAGCTTTGTGATATTTTCTTTCTTTCCACGGGGGAATGATGTGACATTTCCCCTCTTCCCTCTTCCCCCCCCCCTGGTTTTCAACAGCATGGTTTACGAGCGGCAGTAAAAGTGAAATGTGGACGCTGTTAGGACTTCGCTCCCTCGCCCTCTCCAGTCAGTCACAGCGAAGGAAAACAAGGATGAAGTGATGCTGGAGATATTTTTCTGTGACGGGTTCCAATGCTCTCATGATGTATTTATTTTCACGAGTGCAGCTCGGAGAACAAAAGGGTCGACCTCTCGGGCGGAGGAAGACGAGTCGGATGAACATTAGAGTCGAGTAAAAAATCATCTGAACTTATCAATAAAAGGCATAAAAACACATTTTCTCGATGAAATCTTTGAGAACAAGTCGACCTCTGACACTTTAAAGTGAAACATCCTGGATATACACCAACGTTTCTGCGACAACTTTTATCCATCTATCCATCCATCTACCTTTCTATCCATCCATCCATCCATCTACCTTTCTATCCATCCATCCATCCATCTACTTTTCTATCCATCCATCCATCCATCTACCTTTCTATCCATCCATCCATCCATCTACCTTTCTATCCATCCATCCATCCATCTACTTTTCTATCCATCCATCCATCCATCCATCTACCTTTCTATCCATCCATCCATCTATCTACTTTTCTATCCATCCATCCATCCATCTACTTTTCTATCCATCCATCCATCCATCCATCCATCCACCTTTCTATCCATCCATCCATCCATCTACCTTTCTATCCATCCATCCATCCATCTACTTTTCTATCCATCCATCCATCCATCTACCTTTCTATCCATCCATCCATCCATCCATCTACTTTTCTATCCATCCATCCATCCATCTACCTTTCTATCCATCCATCCATCCATCTACTTTTCTATCCATCCATCCATCCATCTACTTTTCTATCCATCCATCCATCCATCCATCTACCTTTCTATCCATCCATCCATCTATCTACTTTTCTATCCATCCATCCATCCATCTACTTTTCTATCCATCCATCCATCCATCTACCTTTCTATCCATCCATCCATCTACCTTTCTATCCATCCATCCATCCATCTACCTTTCCATCCATCCATCCATCCATCCATCCATCCATCCATCCATCCATCCATCCATCCATCCATCCATCCACCTTTCTATCCATCCATCCATCTACCTTTCTATCCATCCATCCATCCATCTACCTTTCTATCCATCCATCCACCTTTCTATCCATCCATCCATCTACCTTTCCATCCATCCATTCATCTACCTTTCTATCCATCCATTTATCCATCTACCTTTCTATCCATCCATTTATCCATCTATCTACCTTTCTATCCATCCATCTATCTACCTTTCAATCCACCCATCTAACTTTCTATCCATCCATCTATCCATCTATCTACTTTTTTATCCATCCATCTATCCATCCATCTACCTTTCTATCCATCCATCTATCCATATATCTACCTTTCTATCCATCCATCTATCCATCTACCTTTCTATCCATCCATCTACCTTTCCATCCATCCATCCATCCATCTATCTTTCCTCTGATCAAACACAGTCAACAATCCTCCACGTACCCATTTCTGATCCAGGCACTCCGGTTTCCTCCCACAGTCCAAAAACATACAGAGGTTGATTGGGAAATTGTCCGTAGGTATGAGTGTGTGTGTGAACGGTTGTGTTCGGTTAACTATATATAGTATAGATGTGCTGGTGAAGCTTTGTGAAACAGTGTCACGTTGTGTAGAGGTCAGTAGGTGGCGCCATCACTTTAAAAATTATGATTTCATTATAACAGTTCATTAAAACAAAGGAAATCCGCGCAGATACCGCCATCTAGTGGACTCTGAACACAATGACACTGCTTCATCAGGCTTCATACGACCATCACGCCCGGCTCGTGGTATCCACGACCCAACGTCCGTCCATCCACCGTCGTCACGGCGACCCACTCACCTGCAGAAGTTGTGGCTGCCCAGCCCGCCCTCCCCGTTGGGGTACTTGAGCGTGTTGTAGGGGTGCTGGAAGGTCTCGTTCCAGTACAGGCAGGGCTTCCCTCCGTGCAGACCCGTCTGGTTCTGGAAGCCCCTGTAGTCCTCGCCGTTGGCCGTGTAACACTCTGGAAGAAAAACCCAGAGGAAGAGAAGGTTCAAATCCTGGAGATTAGGAGGATATTAGATCTCAAAAGGCTGGAGGATGTGAGAAGACCGGAACACATGCGGCCGAATCTGTCGCATGTTATTAAGAACGTTAGATTATAACCCATCATGCTCCAGTTCAAACTGTGAGTTACTCGAGTTTTGTTGCACTTTCTGTCCCAGATACAGTGAAGACAATGGGGGCTCATGTGGGTCCGAGGACGACGACACACTCGTCATATTTTTAAAGTGACGAGAGCGACAGCTTCGCCTGCAGCCTCGGCCGTGACCGGATTCCAGCTTTGATCGTCTCACCAGGTATTTGTCAGCGATGGTACGAGCAGGTGTTTATCGTCGCCCTCGATCGGGCCGTTTGACCGGTTTCACTTTCTCACAAAGGAATGAGGTGAACACTTAAACTAGATCAAAGTTTAATTATATTTAATTACAGGTAATTATTTCGGTTTAGTTACTCTTCTTTTTTTAGGTAGACATTCCTTTGAGGTTTCTATTGTCCCTAAACAAAAGTTGTGAACTGTAAATATAAAAATCTACTACAACGTGATTAATTGTTTTTCGGAAAAGTTTTTGCTTGTAAAAGGAAAAAAAGGGGCTAAAAAGGAACTCAAATTAAGGTTACAGTTGAAATACTCAGTGTTTGTGGTACCCCTCGTGTTTTCTCAGGGTCAAGGTGACCCGAAAACAAACGTGTTTATGGTATCCCTTGTGTTATCTCAGGGTCAAGCTGAAATATATTATTCCATGATTAATAAGTTCATAATCCTGAATATTGGCTGGTCTTCGTTATATTAATCTACTGTTGTTAAGGTTATAAAACATTTTTAACTTTATACCGAAAATATTCGATTCTCAAAACCATTTTCAATAAAAGGATATAAAAAAAGAGCCCCTAGAATTTTTTCCAACCTGAAAATGGAGAAATATCCTCCGTTAAATATAACATTAAGTATTAATAATAATAATGATAATAATATTTTTTGAAACGACATTTTTCTTAATATTAAATGGTAATCCTCATATTCATTAATTTAACTAGTCTGATATTTAAAACTAGAAATGTAATTGTAATTTTTAATTTTTAAATGTAATTTTTCTAAATTAATTGAAAAGTTGTTGCCAATATTGACGTTTTTAACACAGTTTTTAAGATTTCTTCTCTGAGAAGTATTAAAAAAAATGTACATTCTAAAATCTCTCTGATTCATAAAAACCTACTTATAAAGTTTTATAAAGTAACACATCTTCTGTGTTAATGACTGTATACTCTAGAACCTCAAAACAAAAACAAAAAAATAATATTTTTTAAACGAGTTAGTATCAAATGTATATTTTATTTGTGCATCAATCTTTTGGAAGTTTGTTGAACAACTTAAAAAATGTTATTAAGGTGTTCATCTGCTTTTAAAAGTCTTATTAAATAAACTATTGGGGGCCACATCAGTTAAATTGTTGGGCTACAAGTTTGACATGAGTTCATTTTACAGGAAACTGTGATATACAACAGTGTTTTATTAAACAAACAAGTAAATAAAGTTTTGTCCAGGATTCAGTTTAAGAGATTTAACCAGAACAAACTCTCTAATCTGGAGTCGTCACGATGGTCGTCATGGTTCCTACAGACTCACAGAATCAAAGATGGAGTCCGTCCGTTTCCATGACTCCCGCGTACATCCCTGGATTTATACCTCAAGTATCTGCGAGCGTAAAGAGCTCATACGTCGCCGTCAGACACTCATTTCACCCTTCGCTGAGTCAGCACTGAAGCTCTCTCTTCTCTGCTGCTGTCACTTCTCTCGCCGTCGACACCTCTTTCAGAAACTTATGGACACTCACGCAGGTCAGCGAGTGTTTGCAGCGAGCCGTGAATCCAAAACGACTTCAGGCATCTGAAGAAGGTTCTTCTCTCGCTGTCGGGCGTAACTGGACCACAGGAATTTTCATGACCAACACACAGCAATTTTAACACTTTTGCTTCCAACTTTTTTCTCTCCGTTAGTTACTTATTAGTCAACATGTCTTTATGGACATCATTCGTTTCCCCTTCGATCATGATGTTTGTGGCGTTTTTTTTATTGATTTAATATAAAATCGTTTAGTTTATGGTCAACCTTTGTACGTCTTATTTCTTATATTCCAATTATTTATCTTTATCTTATCTTATTTAATCTTTTCTGAGTCAACTTTTCCCTTTTTTTGGTTGATATTTTTTAATTAGCAATTATTTATAAAGATCTTAAGAATTGAAAGTGTCTTACTAGCATACATTTTTCATGTTATTTTCTCTAATTTTTTGTTAAAACTAAGAACCGAATTAATTTAAAAAGTATATATTTTTACAATAGCAATTATTTATGCCATTTTTAGGAATACCTGTCATGCAAGCGTGATTTTTCATGTTATTTTCCCTAATTTTTTGTTAAAACTAAGAACATAATTAGTTTAAAAAATATTTTTTACATAGCAATTATTTATGAAATTTTTAAGAATACCTGTCAAGATAGCGTTATTGTTTTTCATGTTATTTTTCGCTACTTTTATGCTAAAAATAAGAACAGAATTATTACTTTTTTTTATTTTTTTGTTTTACAATAGTCAACTGACTTAGTAGGGTCATTAAAAAATATATTATATATACAGTATATATTAAATATTTTCTTTGTTTTTAAAAATGAATCCAAGAACTCAATTTTTCAATATCTGTTGGACATAAAATCGACAATAATGTTATTTGTTAAACACTTTCCTGACTAGCCATCTTATTAAATCTACTTTTCTTTTTTTTTTTTTTCTACTTTCAATCTACTTTTAGAAACTTACATAAACTTAAAGACAAAACTGAAAACACACGTGTATTAATCTTAAGATTGTTGGGACTCGACGAACACAACCGTGAACAAGAGAAAGATGAGGGATCATGGTCTCCTGCAAGCTACGACCAGGACTCATGTCAAGTGGATCTGGACTTTCTGAGGATCCATTGATGAAACGGTGCCTTTAAAATCCTTATTTTGAATCATGATCTGACTTTTCCTAACAGCAAAACAAGTATCCATGATTCAGATGTTACCGTGTTTATAGGAGACACATCAACGCTCGGGGAAATGACTGTGAGAGGTGTGGATTGGACAGACGTCCTAAAATGTGTCAGTCTGAGGCCAGAAACTTTCCACTCTGGGACTCGGTGTAGCCTGTAACGCCGCCACACACACTCACACAAAAAAAAACATCTGACAACAACCCGAAGTCAAAGAGAACTTGTCAGCTTGGCAGCCAGACTCGCTTCTAATTTAAGTCCTTCCAGCCCCGGCTGACAGGAGCTGAGCGGCCGCTGATGGTGTTCCTGCAATTATGATGCCATTCTATTGTCGGCGAACTCTCTGTTCTCGCTTAATCACCGCCGCCCTGGCACGAGGAAGCACCGACCAGCGCCTTGTGAATCTACCTGAGGCGGCATAGACGCCATAAAAACTGCAACGACAGGCTAATGTCGTGACAGAGAAGGCTCGGCTTCACACGGAGGAGACGTAAACAAGTGGTCCTCGGGGTCCACGGGGCAGAGAGCTAGAGATGACACAATAGTTTGATATTCATGTTCAAATGATATTCTTTCTAATATCAGAGCTCAGGTAGTGGGCAACTGAAAAAGTTAAGAGGCTCAGACTTCCCTCTACCCAGAATCCTCCTACTCTCCTGTGAAAATAAAGACTTGTTCCCAGGTGAACTCGGGCGTAATCCAGGAGACACCCCCGATACCTTCGTCTCAACCGAGTGGCCCTCGATGCCGCCTGAGCTTCTATCTTTAAGAAACAGTCCAGAAATGCCGAAGAGAAAACTCTTTGTTTCTGTCGCTACAAAACTTGTAATGTTGTCTTTTGGCTCAGCTCTTTTCTTCACCACGACAACCCGATACAGATTCCACCTGAGATACTCGAACCCCGAACTAATATGAGTTACAAAGATTCTCAGAAGGCTGCACTTTTAAACCAGTAAAGGCAGATTATTACCATCACTTAAAGGTTGTGCAGGTGTTCCTTAAAACGTTGTGATCTTGATCAATTTTGATAAAAATGGAACACTTTCACTTGTACCAGATGGATCTTTGGTCATTATGGGTTGTTCCAATAACACAAAAAAAACTTCCTAAAGCAGTTCTCTGCTTCTTGTCTTGTCTGGTCTTTGCTCTGGTTGTAGCAAAGAGGGCAATTTTGCAGGAATGGTTAAAAAAATGCAATTAAAAGAAAATGGACTTTGAACGCTCCTAGTTCCCTAGACACCAAGGATCTATGGACCCTCTGATGGACTACATGTGCATTCTATGAACATTTTGTCTGGCTTTCTTTTTTTTAAAATTGATTTTTCCTAATTATTACTATTTTATTGTTGATTTTTCTACTTTGTTTCTTTTTGTTGTTGTTGTTTTCCTGTGTCTTTGTAACCTGATGTTTCAGATTCAGGTTATTTGTGTACTTCTTTTGTTATAAAACTGTATAGAAAATGTATTTAAAAAAAATAAAACACTTTCGGTTCAGAATGATCCCTCACCATACATAACATTTAGGAGCATCAATACCAACTTTTTCTCAAGGCTTTTTGAAAAGAACAGTTTTAAAAGATTGTCCAACGTTTTTTTTTCTACGGTACATATTTTGCCATGGATTGTGTTTTAAAAGGAATTCAAGCAATGTGTTTGGAAAATGTTAGAGGAAAAACATATGCTAACCTAGCTTTAACCTGTTTTTCACCTACAAAAATGAACATTATTTACATGTAAATCCCAATCAAACATGATTTAATGAAGTGTCTAAATAGACAAATCCACCACTTTACCTGCTTTAATTACTAATAAACTCAAAAACAAACGTTGTTGCTTTAAGCAGAAAGTTTCCGCCGAGGAAGTTGATGAAGTCGTGTTTTTCTTGAGCAATTTCACTGTAGCAACAAAAGAAACTAAAGAGACTTCTTTAAACCTCTCCTGGATTGACAGTTTCCTTTCTGAATAAAGACAACGGGAAGAAGAGAATTTTGGCAGGAGCTCCCATTAGTCGCCGTTTCCCGAAAGCAATCACGACCGTTCCACCGGCCCGGAGGATAGCATCGGGCCAGGGACGGGGCAGCCACTGCATCCTCAATGAGCCGGTGCCCTTCACATAATCTCTCGCTTAGAACTGAGCAGGTATTAAAAAAGCGTGGCCACGTGCGGCGCCGCCTAATGCTGCGTATCAAAAAAATGACCTAAAGAAACTCCACAGAACGGACGAGGGGCTCGTTGGCCACGATCCGGACGCTCTGTGCCGACCGAGCTCTCCGAACCCGATACGGTAAACATGTTGGCATTTTTCGCCACAGGCTTGAGGAGACGGTGGGCTGCTGTGTGTGGTTTTCAAGGAGATGGTTTTTGCGGTAAGAGTCGCCGCTCTTGCACAGAACCCCAGATATAAGTGGGACCATCCTAAAAATGAATGGAGCATTTAAGAAGCCCGCGGACGGCCAAACATCCCCGGAGCAGAAGTAAAGAGGCCAATTTGAGGCCGGAGTGATGTGGATACTGTAGCTTCCTCCGGAGGGATGTGATGAACGCCAAGTTGTGTGGATGACAATAAACAGTTCTTCCCAAGCTTCCCATCCTTTGTCTGATCCTTTCAACCTTGTCGACCATGGTGGACCCAAGTGCGAGGGACAATCAGACTCAACTATGGTGGCTTCAGAAAAAAAAAATCCTAACCATAATCCATATTTTGTACATGTTAATTAAGTTTTTGGAATTGCCTTATGTCAGGGGTGGGCGATTAAAATTCTTCAAGGGCCACTTTCAATTCTGTCAATGTTGTCAGGGGCCGTCGAGCTAAAAGAATGACGAGAAAATCCCTAAAAAAAAGTACATTCGTCATTACGCTGTGACATTTACATACATAGACATACGATATCTTTAGACTTAGATTGTATCATCTTGTTCTTTCTCTTTATTTCTCTTTGTTCTTATTTCATTTTGATTGATTTTGTTTATGAAAAAATGCTGTATTTGCTGTGGCTATTGGAAAAACACAATTTCCCGAAGGAGACCTCCTGAGGGATCAATAAAGTTCTACCTTACCTTACCTTACATTTATTAAGCTAAATAAGCTTATTTTTTATGGTTGTATATATGAGTTTTTCTCAAAACATTTCTTCAACTAACTTTAAAGAAGATATTTTGAGAAATTCATATATACTCAAAAAAATTACACACAAAAAGGAGGGAAAAAGTAAGTGTGACGTTAAAATGAATAATAAATACAAAATACACTTTTTAAATGCATTAGAACCTTTTATACATGATCATACTTTGACGTTACGAGGGCCACACTTTGCCCAGGTCTGCCTTATGTAACGCTTAGCTGCTCACTGTTATTAAAGTGTAAACAAGGTGGCGTAGGACGAGAGGCAGGGAGGTTCTTATGAGTTGCCGGTCCGTTATAGGGCACGGAGAAAACACATTCAAGCACTAACTCCTCCGACACCATGCCGTCAGTACAGGGTACTCTTCTACCTATATATAGTATTCTGTTGTGGGATGTACGATGTAGTTGGTTCCGGGATGTGACAGAGTAAGTGTTGACATGTCGTTTCATGACCATGTGGATTCTAATTCAACCAGGTCATGGTTGTTCTGAGGGTTCAACTGGACTGTGAGGCAACTGGACCGGGCAGAGCTTGAGAACTCCATAGTGTTTGGATGCATTTTTTGGCTATTTTCACGGGGAAAAAAATTGTTTGGCGAGCAAAAAACTGTAAGCAAGTTCGAGACTAGCATCCAGACGTGGGTTCCTTTGCTACTAAAGGCTTCGACTCCCACTATTGACAGAATCAGAATAAATGAGTCATTAGCTAAGCAAACAGATTTCAAGCCGTTGGGGGCTCGAGTACACACCGATCAAAGTGTTTCCAATGTGTTATGAATGGAATGACAAAATAAAAAAAAACCCAATCTCATTTGGCTCCGAACCAACAACCCCTGGACGAGTCACATCCCGCCTCTCGTCACCGGGGCAACAGTCGCGCCCGTCAACCCGGGGTAGGCTCTTTCTTGTGGTTACATCATTGGCTGTGATGCGAAACAGAACCGGCACCGCGGCAAGAGGGAGGTTGGGTGGAGGGAACTATAAAATGTAACGTCGATCTACAAATAGAAAAAGAGAAGAAGACTCGCCCTGAAAACCGAAGCAACTCAAAACGCCACTGACAAGAGCGAGATCAGGGAGCTAATCGCCCTGTTATTATATTTGTTGGGGTTTCGGGGCTAATGACTTCCACATTGAGACTTTAAAAGTTCCGAAAGAAAAAAAAAAGGGGGGGAAATTGGGGAAAGGGAGAAGCCAACGGCCGGTTTGGGGTTCGGTCACAAGCAAAAGGCAAACAAACAGTTTCCCTGAGACGTTGCCAGGTCACAGTGGAGCTTTTATTTTGTTGTGTTTGCTACAAAGGCTCAAAAACATGCGGATAATGACAGATGACGGCTTCTGAGAGACATAAAGAGCTTCTTTCAGTCTTTATTATACGTTTCCCGGACAAGAAGAGGCACTAACTGTACTAGTAATCCTCACATTTTGTTCAATTATAGGAAATCGTTTCCTGAGAGGAACATGGATCGACTACTTTATACAAAAGAACATTTGAAATGACAAAGAAACCAACAACTGGAACACAATAAGTGTCAGTCGTGGAACTATTGGCCTTGATTCGGACATGTTTATTCATGACAACGGACTTTGTTGAGGTGGTTATCTCTTGTGCTTGGACCCAAAAGATGGCTTTAAAGGTTCTATGGTCGCACATGTTCACACAGACTAAGGGACACACACGACAACCCACGTGCTTTTAAGGAAACAGAAAGCTTTGTTGTACAAACATAGGTTGTGTAAGGGAGGGTGCGCCACTCAATCACTTCCCTCTCCACATTCTTGACCAAGTATTTTAAAGTCTTTGTGGTTCCAAAAGTTTTAATGTACCGCATAGCAAGGACACAAAATAGCCCCCGGAAGACCTGTTCGACCTTGATCCTGATGCCGCCGGGGTACGATGGGATGGCACTTGAGGGCCCTCAGGATTCTTTGTCACATTTAGTTTTACACTGGGAAACATTTTGTGGGCGCATTACTGCTGGCAAGAGAGAGACATCGGGGCACCACTACAAAGTTTAAGGCAGAGATTAACTGTTGGATACTGGTACAAAACTTGGTTCAAATTTATATCACATAGTTGTTTTGGGATTTGTCCCGTTACGACCAGAAGGAGAACTGCTACTGAAAACTGAGGAGAGAATTGAAGTGTTTTCCTTTCATCAGAGAAATGCTGAGGTAGCAACAATATACGAATGTAGTAAAAACTACCCGAAAAGTACAGTTCTGAGTACAGAGGGGCCGCCAGAGGGGGTGTCACGTAAGAGGTACCAAATGGGGAGTGGGGCCATGTTGGTCTGGACCTGGTGCATAAAAACACCAGCAAATATGAAGATGACAAAAATAACATATTCAAAACAATCCTGTGATTGAATTCATGAAGCATTGCTTTATTTCAGACTTTGACAGACATGAAAGAATGAGTTCCCTTGAGACACCCGAGTCAAACTCATGTCTAAAAATCATTTTATGGGGCCTGTCCGTCAGCTCCAAATCAAAGTAGATTCACGTCAATTGATGGCGATCCGCCATGACGTCAGTGTCTGAGATAACAAGAGAAAACAAAGGGTAGCGACCGATGAGCTGTCCCTATATATAGCGATGTGTAGAAAGGCATCATGGGAGGATTGGTGAGGGACCACTGTATACATTTTGTGTCGCCCATAACTTGGAGTCCTAATAGATTTTTGGACCCTTGTGTGATTTGACTTGGATTTGACAGGCCCAGCTTAAGAGCAGAGTATTAGCCTAGACAGGTCACCGGTTTTTCCAATAGTTAATTTAAGGCATCAAACTGGTCGAGAAAAGGGCCGAGACGGTGCCGGTTTTGGATCCAGCCGGTCAAGCACATATAGTTGAACCAATCAGGCGTCTGAAGACAGTAATCAGTTGGTGCTGCTTGTTTAAGCTGACACCTGATTCGTTAGCTTATTTGTGCTTGACTGGTTGGAACAAAAACCTGCCCAGTTTAGACATCTGTGATAGAGTTATCAATAAACCCTGTATACAAACTCTACAGGAACTCCTTAAAGGGAAACCCTTTCCTTAAGCTGGTTTCAAACCCGCAGCATTCTTTCTAAGAGGCGGCTGCATGAACCAACCCTGACGAAATCATTAGTTCACCCATAATATTTCTGCCAAATGTGCTTTTGTCACAAAGAAAGGACTTGGACAGATCAATCAGTGCGACTCAGTCACCTTGTAAAACCGGTCCCGGACCATAAGGAACACCTACTCTTCCCGCACCTGCTGCGCAGAAGAACTTCAAGAGGGTCATGCGAAACTGATTTGGGAACGACGGAGGGTGTCGCCGCCTAAAAAACACAATCTCCACTCGTTAAAGTTGAAAAAAAAAAAAGGATTCCGCCAGATGTGAGGACTTCACTTCTGTTGTCGTTGAAGGGCCCGCAGCTGGTTCCTCTCCTCACCCACATCAAACCCACGTCAGACTTCAGACACTTGGCAGACCTTGACCTCCATTAACAAGGCCTCCGAGATCCTGAAGAGCATCCTATTAATTATAGTGGATGCTGGGAAAAAAAAAAAGAAGTGATTGACCACACCTCTGCTTGGTTTCCTCCTCTGATCCTCACCAGCGAGTATTTTTAAAGAGTCAGCGAGAGTGCAGAGCTGGAGGACGGCAGCTGCCTTCAGACGTGAACAAGTGAACGACGTCTCTCTGGGGTTTCTTACGCTCCCCTCTTCTCGGTTCATACCGTAAGCCGTAGCCTCGATAACCAGACCATAAACCAGAGACCTCACTCCGGTTCTGAAAACACCCACCACCGCATCTCGCTTTCGACTTTTAATTCACGGAACTCCACAGGAGTCGCGGCCAAAATTGCAGGATTGGAACTATTAACGTGGCCCCTTTCATTCCAGTCGGAGATCCAGACTTCTGCGCCGCTGGGTCTGTGCCAAAAATGTGGCAGAATGTCAACAGATCGAGGGAGAAAACGTAGAACTCTGCAGTGGCTTTTTTTGAGAAAACTTTGACGTTGAAACACCGCTTTAAGCTTTTTTAATTAACTGGATTTACTGAAGGAAACATCTTCACACTTACTATCCTTTCTATGAAAAGGGGCCGATGGAGTGATAAGAAAATTAATTTTCTTCTGAATTCCTCAGAAGAAAGAAACGATTTCTGATGAGGGGATTTTTTTTTCACGCCATCTACAACCACAAAATCTGATGAAATGTCCAACACAGAATATCAATAAAATGATCCGACCAGTGTTTCTCTGAGCGACTTATGCCATTTTGATTTCCTCGCCTTCTTCCTTGTGCATTGAAAAAGTTTATTTTTATTCTCTTTTAACCTGTTTTTTGTTCAAGCGACAAGATGGACATCAACAAACAACCACTCACGTCTACAAAACAGTTGAATTTCACTCAAAAGGGTCTACAGGTTTACTTTTATGTAGGGGTGTGAAGCAGCAAGAATCTGGTGATAAGCTATGTATCAGGATACAATATGATATATTGTGATACTGTAGGAACATGATATAACACAACGTTATATGGAATTTCTTTTAAAGCATTTAATGGTGTAAAAACGTGCTTAAAAAACACTGTGACACAAGCCATACTTCTTGTAGTCATTTGTTTCTGGTGACAAAACGACTTCAACAGTTTTTCAAGTGACATACAACAAACGTAGTCAATCTACTGGAGGGGTCTAATGTAAGTGGAAAGTCAAACTGGTGAATAGTTGGGTCAGAAATGAACCTTTATATAAAAGAACAATGAAAGTTTTGGACGTTGGTCCGACAGATCCTTCCTGTCAGCTGACTGAGATTCATCCTTCTTTATGTTAGCTAACGGCAGCTGGTATTTGACTAATGGCTAAAAATCTGTGAAAAAATTGTGACATTGGAGCTGACACTACTTTTAGTAGGGCTGGGTATCGATAAAAATCGTTAGGTATCCGTACTGATAACGAAACCTTCCCTTCGATACTGGTGCCTGCACTATACTTTTTCAATACCATGTTCTTAAGATCAATTCAAACCAAAAAGAAAAGGATACTACACAAAGTTTGGTGAATTTTGTTTACAAGCCGTTTTCTTAGAGAAAAAATAAATCACCTTAGTCACTTATCAGTTTTACTTCAACAGAATACACACATGATCAATTTTGATCACACTTGGGCACTGAAACTTCACACGAAATACAAATAATTGTTTGATACTCGGTGTTACCGAATGCTCTAACATTAAAGGGACTGAAGAAGCAAAGATAAGATGAATTCAGACCAACAGAAGCTTCGCACAATGATCGAACTCGTGAGAATTATACAATAAGGAGCCTTTGAGAGTATTTGGCTACAAGTGTTGATCTGCCAGGACGAAAGAGAGGATTGGAATCACAGAGGCTTGTGCTGAGCGTTCGGAGATCTCTGACATGTGAGCTAGCGATCGATGCTAAATTAAACCAAGGAGCAAATTAGAGTCAATCAATGGCCTCGGAAGATAACAAGAGGGAGACGGATGGGAAGAGAAGAGCTTAAGTAGTGAAGACGAAAATAAATAATAAAGTATCGTCAGGGTGGGATGGGAGCTTTAACAACACTGCAGGCTGTAAAACTTTAACACCCTCTCGCTTGACACCAATGAAGTGTTTTATCCGGCGTTTGGCCAGTTAAAGATCCCGCCGCTTAAGATGGAGCAGATAAAACTGACAGTAAAAAAGTTCAAATTGGGAATCTCGAGCATTCCTCAGCTGTGGATCCGCTAGCTAGCAGCCGGCATAACAAACGTCCCTCACATCTGAGCGTGCTGCGATTTAACAAGACACACTCGAGTCGGCCTGATGTTCTGCGACTCCAGAGAGGGTCGGTGCGGGCGTCGCTCCACACGAACCCAGTTTCAGTCGTTTCAGTAGCAGCAGATCAAAATCCCCTGAATAGCTGTCGGATCATAGGCCGGCCTTGATAACAAGTCCTGACGCTTAGCTGTTGCTAATGGACTCACATGGGGGCGTCTAGCTTTGTTTTCCCTGTAAGTGGAGTAAGTCAACTGGCGCAGTGGGACGAGCCAGTCATCTGCGCTCCTGCCCACATCATTCCTTCTTTCATCCCTCATGTCCTGCTGCACTTACAGCCGGAATGAAAGGAAGTTATTTTCATCAGTGTTTTAAGATGGATTGGATGTGGCAAGGCTGTACCCGCACACACACACACACACAATGGCGCAAACACTGGTTCCTTTGTCTTCGGAGTGTCATTAGGGTGATGCCATTTTCACCCGCTCGTCGCGCTGCTGAAAATGACGCCCACCGACCGTGAACGATTGACTGGTGTTTGACTGTCCACGACCTTCTCTTGCGACGTGACATCGTCACCTTATAGCACATTAGCGCCTACTGCTGTTGTACTGCAGTGTTTTTGTTAGCATCGATGCTGCTATGTTGCTAAAGTGTCGTGTGAGTAAGAACAATCCAAAAAGGAAGTTAAACTGAGCTTCTATCCTTCTTCAAAAATAAACAAACTTCAACGCACAAGCTTATTGATTGTATTAACTGATATAATGGGATCTACAGCTGAGTCAACTTTGGACAAAAGATCAAATACGATGCACATCACTTCTGACAGGACTGTCAACATGTACCGACTCCGAGCAGACAGATCCTTATCTCGTCGTCTCTGTGTAAACCAGGTTGATCCAGGTGAAATTATTATACCGCACATCGCAAATACGTCTGGATGAAAGATTGAAGAACCCTCAGGATTGAATGTTTTCAAGAAAAATTGTCTTTCTATGCGTGAATTTTCCTCAGTATTTTCACACAAAGTCCAAAAACAGAAATTGTTTAATCGTAATCTGTGGTCTTGAGAAATACAAGCGTGGCTTAGTTATTGTCTCTGAACCCAGCAATGAATGAAAGTTCCTTAAAGGGATAGGATCATCAGATTCCAAATTCGACTCATTTTCTACTCACCCTCATGAATAAAAGACAGACGTTACACATGAGCGGTATGGAGGTATTAGAAAATTGTTGAACTATAAACTTTAAGAAGTAGGTTTGATGAGAGGAAAAAAGGCAGTAATCTCACTCACAAAATGAAATCACTATTTTATGGTGTCAAACTCTTTTCTTATCGTTGTTGAAATCTTATTTTTCTGTGTCACTCAGTTAAAACAATCTATAAGTTAGCTTACTAGCTGTTTGATAAAATGTGATACAGGTCCACATGTGGACCTAGAATCCAGCTCCAGATTTCTTTACCATTGCTTATTCAAAAGAGAGGGTCCGGAGAGTACACAACTCTCCGGGTGGTGCAAACCAGCAGGTGAGCGACACAAAGCTACAAACACACCTGTTTTCCATCGTCCTGTTTGTGCTCAGGTTCGCTGGTATCTGAGGAATGTAAATTATATGTGGTTTTGGTTTGAAGCTCTGTCAGAGCTGTTGCGGCAGAGCTTTGTCCTCCAACATTACAGACCCCGACACACACCTACACACCACACACACACACACACTGCTTGGCTCTGCAGGGTGATAACAGGGTCTGTGCTTGACTGGGATAAATAAAGGTCTCCAGTGGAGAGGATAGAGCAGTTAAAGCTGCCATTCTTAACCCCTCAAAACTCCCCGTTCCATTCAAGTCATTCTCTCGTCACAGGATAATCACATCGAGGAGCTATTTTGGATGATCTGATGAATTATTGCTTGAGAATTAGAGGGTTTTGAGGGAGAGAAACCAAAAGGTTTGAGGCGTTTCCATGTACATCTGAATTCTTCTGGTAAACAAGTTTTGTGTTGAAGTATTGTTGTGTCAGCGAATACGTGGTGAAGCGATAAACAGACAAAAGATCTCTGTGAATTCTGTGGCGGTTCAGATTAGAACGCAATAAATCACCCAAAGTAGAACATGACGTTGTTCTAAATAGATATTAAGACACTTTTATTTGACGCCTATGACTGCCAAGTTTCTTTCAGGCGAGTCTCATTTGATATTTAAAAAAAAAACTGAAACGATTCTGCTTTGAACTATTTCAAATTCCTTCTATGCCTCACAGACACATGAAGATTTTAAAATATGTGACACATCAGTTACCGATAATTTTGGTCCGGAATTAAACAATAAACATTCTGTTCCAGATGTTTCAGACGCAGATTGGTTGATGCCAGAAAATAAAACAAGTCTTGACTTTAATGCTCTGACAGCAGGAATGTAACAGTTTATAGTTGATTAAGTGTCACTTTTCCCGGAGTAAATGTTTTGTTCTTTTAATCTTAGCTTCATTGTAGTCTTTGTGTCGACTTGTCATTTCATTTTTTTCAGTTTAAGTCATATCCATCATTTTAAACTAGACCAGTTAAAGTATAAATATTCCAAACGAGTTTAAGTCATAGTGAATTCAGTTTTAATTAAATTAAATTTTATTTTATTTTAATATTTAAGTGTCTTATCATAACAAGGTTATCTCAAGACACTTTACACAGTTTAAGTAAGACAATAGTAGTTTTAGCCACTTTGATGCCACTGTGTTTACCTTATTGACTCAAGAATATTTTCAGTATTTCTGGACTTAGAAAGACTTAAAGTATTAAATGAAAGAGGTACAGTATGTATCATGTAGTTTGTATCCCATATTTAGACAACTCAACTGTCAACTACACAGCATTAAAAATGTAATAAAAGTTGTGGTCACACGACTATAGCTTGTACGATGCATCTCGTCTTGTTTTCCAAACATAACAAAGTCTCGTTAAACAAAAATATTTTCCATAACATTTCCATTGACAAAAGCCACACTGGATGTGGGCATGTAAATATTATCCAAAGCTCGGCAATGCTTTGCACACGACCTTAAACCCAATGGTGATGGGCAGGTTAATGGTCCTTGAACCGTGCCTGGGGGACAAAGGTGGCGACCTCGCAGGCGTTCAACTCCAGACATGAGTAGGTTTCCCCGACACTTCCTATAACACTAGGAAACTGCAGTTAAAAGATCAATAATCAGCTACTTTTTTTCATTTAGAATATTAGAACCGCACTAAGAAAGAAACCCCGAGGTGCATTTTTCAAAGGGAATCCCCGCGACGATGCCGCACACGGCGCTCACGACGAGGGTCGTTTTCAGGAACGGAACCGCCTGCTTCCTGGAAGTAGCGCTTGGTCAAATAGACGAGTGTAGCCTCGGGGCTGAGAGCGGCGATTACACATAACCGCGGCGCTCCAAATTGTGGGGGATTTGCCTTCACCTCCTCCTTGTGAAGCAGTTTCACGAAAAAAAGAGTTTGCGGAGGTGACCGGTGGACACATGTTGAAGCGTCTGCGTGCCTGCGGAGCTGGATCAGCAGCAATAACATGTGTCGGGGGGTGGGGGGGGAGACCATCTGAATCCAATATATCACCAGCCGGGTCTGTGAGGAGAAAGTCACAAACACGAGGAAAACACCACAATCTGTTTGTGTTATCAAGCGTTTCTCAACTTCGGAGGCATCGGCTCGTTCCTTGTCTGGCCTTTTTTTTTCTTTTTTCTAGCAGGACTTTTATGTAAATCACAAGCCAGCGCTGGAGGCAACAGACGGGTAAAGCCGTTCTCAGCTCCGGCTCTGATCCCTGATCATTATCAGCGACATGTAAATTCATCTCAAAAAAACTCTTGTCCTGTTGCAATCTTCCTCCGTAAGGCAGTCATTTCACGGTGAACAAACTCAAAAATATCTACCGTATCAAATCCCAAACAGACAAATAAAGAACTCCACAATAGGACGCTTCGGTGTCGAGCGCCCGCTATCAACCGGGCTCGTCTCCAGTTCCTGGTCCTTGACTATGAAAACGATCCCTTTTCACGGAGCCGGGCTGTGGGAAGCATGGCGAGTCCTGGGAACCAGATGTCTCTGGTGAAGAGACAGAGGGGCATCCCAGGGCCTCACCGAGACTGGGATCCATTAGGACGGATCCACCGAGGGTCAGGGGATTCTGTTTCATGGCACCGGCCGAGTGTGACCACCCCGGAGGAGAACGTCGGGGCCGACGTCTGGTGCCAAAGAGGCGGACGAAGTCCGTTTCATGTTCACCTTCGGGGAACTGCATTCAATGCGGGACAGACAACTGAATCGGGGGCCTCTCTCTCGTGGACTTGAATTTCAGGCCTTTTGACTGAATGTCTGTTCAGAAAAGAGGGTATCAGTGGCTCCACGGCTCGGGGAACAATGGTTGTTTGTGACGGCGTCCGTAAAGTTCTGCACCTCTTCGAGTAAGTATTCTCCGCGAGGTTAATGGACATTAAAAACCTCCCCAAGCGACTTATCTGCACCTCAACGCTCCCTTTTGTTCAACTGTTTGCAGTCCACTTAGTCCTCGCCGGTCCGACTGTTTGCTGTGCCCCCCGAGCCGTGTCCACTCGCCTCTTCACATCCTCGTCTGAACGCGGCGTCGCAGCGTCACGGCCGCAAGAGTTGGACGTAAACCAGATTGCCGGGCTCAGCGAAAGAAATTACTCCCCATTTATTTTAAGTGGCTGCCATTACTTCTACCGCAGTCCGGCGGTGACCTCAGAAGACCATCGGAACTGCGGCATAAAATGATTTCGGGGTTTGCAGGACAGGTCGTGTCGCATTGGAATTCGATATCTCCGGGTCCTTGTTGAAGCCTCGTTATTGACATGATTCTTTTGACAGTTTTCAGCAGGTTTTTCTTTGTGTCGAAGATACAAGCTAGGTTACCTAGACTGTCCCATTGTTGTTCTACTACTATTTGACTTTTGTAATCAACACATTCTTTTAAAATTATTTTTTAGACCGTCTAACAAATACATGTTTACAAGGACTTGTCATAGAGTCAGTAGCCAAAGTAAAGAGGCCCAGACTTCCTGAAGTCAGAGCACTTGAACTTTCTGTCAATGATGAATTGCAGTTCTACTGAGCAGCTTCTCACACTCAAAGAGAGAGCCTAGAAATCCTGCTTGTATCTGCCATATTATGTTTTAAATACAGCGCTGCTGACTACAGGTGAGAGAAGAAAGTGGCATTGGTTTTCTTAAAGGGGCAACTAATGTGCTGATTTAAGTGATGATCGTAAGCCCCGCCCACTGAAAACACTTTGTTTTACTAGAGATTTAATCTTGTTTACCATAACCACACCCACTCTGCTCTTGGCCAAACATCGAGGTCCGTCACCATGCGTCATTTATCCCCACCTCCAAAAGACTCGTTGTATAAACAAAGCGGGCGCGATAACGGACTCCGCTCTTGTAACCTCTCGTTCGCCCAGATTAAAGAGAACTTTATAATGCAATAGGTTCAAAACATGGTCATGATGAGGGACTTACTGCATGTTGGAGAGGAAGACATTTGAAAAACGTACGTAGTTTAGAAGTTAAGTAAATTAGGAAAGTTGGGTTTTTCACATCAGTTGCCCTTGATAGCCCCTGATAATAATTATATTTGTATATCTTTTAAGGCAAGCAATAAGCGAGTACAGCTGATCCGACCTCCAACAGTTAATAACACTGTAATTGCAGCTTTTGTACACAACATTATCTGATGGGACAACAGCCCGTTCTACATTTCACCGGCAGAGCCGCGGAAAATCTGAAGCCGACGTGAATTAAATCGAGTTTTTTGTATGAAAACAACTGTTTGCAGGGGAGTTAATGGGATTCATAGAGAACATGAGACGCTGAGCCTTTTCATTACTGCTCCCCGTCGCTCCGGTTTCACCCCGTTTGACCTTCGCCGTGTTCCGGCTGATGGGCTCAAAGTGCTGAGGGGGGCGAGCGGCGGGACCGAGAATGTCATCCGACGGGGACCAGAACTCTTTTGTTTGGAAAATGTCACGACGGCCCGGGGAGGCTGGTACACAAATGGCGTTGAGACGTAAAAAAACGAGAGTCGGCTTCACTTAGGGGTCACGGATAATGCAAGGCGCCCAGAGAAATGCTGTGTCAGCAAGAGAGACGAGAAGATGAGGGAGTAGAAGTGCTCAAGGGTTAAATCGTCCAGAGTCAAGTTCAGACATTAAGGTGGTTGAAGAAGAGAGTGCGGTCAAGCTGAGAGACTCTAGAATAAGATACTGATGTTCTACTGAGAGTGACTTGGTGAAAACAAATTGTGAATAAGTGCATCAGACGCACACATGGAGAGGTTTGAAGAGAAAACATTTGTTTGTATATGCAGAGAGACAGTGTTGGGCCAAGAAGAAAAAGGACAACTAATGAGTTTCATGGATTTGGTGTTTGAGTTTGGAGAAAAAGACATAAACAAAGAAGTAGAGAATCAACAAAGAAGACAAAAAAAAAGGACATTGTGTTATAACATCAAGGAAAATATTGGAAGAGGACCTTGAGGGTTGACCAATACCCTGAAACAGGTTTTGCATTAGGAACAGATGCATTTGGAAGGCTTTATGCCTGCAGTTGATTCAAAACTCTTCAGCGAGAATTCTGACCCGCTCTAGTAGAAGAACTCACATTTCTCCGATCCTTAAAAAAAACTCTTCACTGGCTGCCAGTTTCTTTCAGGATCAACTTTAAAATTCTGATTCTTACTTTCAGATCTATTTATGGTTAGACTCCTTCTTACATCAGTGATCTGATCCAGACTTACACCCCAGCTCGGGCTCTGAGGTCTGTGGATCAGAATCTACTGATGGTTCCTGAACCAGAGGAGAGAAATCCTTCCAGGCTGTTGCTCCTAAGCTTTGAAACGATCTCTGTGTTTGATGATCTACTGACTCCTTCAAGAAACATCTTAAAACATTTTTATTTGTTCAGGCTTTTCCTTGATATTCTGGAGCTCCTGTGTTTGTATTATCTTGACCTTTAAAGTATTAATTTATTGAGTATTGTTTTGATTGTTTAAGCGCTTTGTGACCCTGGTCTGGAAAAGCGCTGTATAAATACAAATTACTTACTTACTTACAGACGAGGTTATGACAGTTATCCCTGTTTATGTACAGCAAATATTTGAGTCCAAGTAGCTTAAGTTGGACATCAACAATCATCCGTCTTAAATGTTCAATATTTAGTAATCCTGCTGCACTAGACTCGCTACAGTGTGTTTGGCCTCCTCAACAGTTCTAACTGGCTGGTGGACCAGTTGCCGGTTGAATGTACAGACAACGTTTGGAATGTAATGTCAACAAGTGCCGTTAGCTTTACAGGGGGACCATAAACGGGGGGGGGCGCCACAGGGGGAGGGTCTCGTTCATCAAAGGAACGTCAACGTCCTGCAACAAGTCAGAGACGACAGCGACAGGATATTGTTATTGTAGATTTCAGGTTGTTTCTGAGTTGCTAAAAAAAAACAACATGGACTTTGACCTGGAGATGAAACTTCCACCAGCCTCTCAAAAAACAGGAGGTTATTACTCACTGAAAACCAAAAAGTGGGAAGACATCCCGGAGGAGAAACTGGAACCGCTCGACTGACCTTTGAGCTACAAAACCTCACCGACCAAAAACTCTGGCCACACGAGCTTGCACCTAAAACACTGTTTATCTCTGACAGTTGTGTACGACAGGAAAGCGGCTTGACAGCTTAATTCCATGTTGTCTCTCAGGACCGCCTCTGAGGATCAGGGCACCGAGTGACAAGGCCAACCTTCTCGCGTTCAGGGACATCTCTTTTCTCCCGCCTTTCACGGCAGTTCCACCTCATCACCTCCGACTGGCTTCGCCATCGAGGACGGACCGCTTTTTGCATGCCGGGTCGTCGGCAAACTGCCGGGACAGGTCGCGATTCGCACAGGGCTGCTCGGGGGAAAAAGAGTAAATAGGCGAAGCTCGTGAGTCAAAACAGAAACACGGAGAACCAGAACGACACACTTTGATCAAAAGGAATCGAAGCCTTTGAACACGACAGGACGGGAATGGCAGTGGCACCATAATAAGCATGATTGTGTTTATAATAACCGGGTTTGTTTCTCCGTCTCGGCGGTTGGTGGTTTTGTGGGCGGCCCAATTTCTAGGCATTAAAAGACGGAGGATGTCGCCCGCATGTTGACCTCTGTGGGGGAAAACACCCAAAGGTCAACAGGAAGTAAACGGGCTGCGGTTCCGTCACAGAAAACTATATATTTTCAAGTGCAGAACATTCTCGTCCTTCATAGTTACGACCCAGCGGGGGAACCTGGAGTCACGTGTGCGGCTCACGTGTGACGCTCTTTTGCGGTGTCGCGTAACAAGTAGCTCAGGTTGTGTTATTTTGAGTCAAAATGTAATTAGCAACTCATTTAAAATAGCAACGTAGGTGTTGGCGGATGGAGGGAGAACGTTTAGCTGAAGACAGCCAGTATTTTGAAAGATAAACATTTGTTTAGAGGGGGATAGGAAGCTGGCAGTGCTTTTGTCTTAATACCAACTGAACACTTAGTTTGGACCGACTTAAAAGGGTAGATTAATGAAAAATAAATTGTGATTTGTTACACAACTGAAACTAATATTCTAGGCTCAGGTTAGAAGTACGCTGGTACATGCTCGCATCTACATTCCCTCACAGCTGCCTCACCACGTTTTCATGCATTGAAAGTTGCCACATTTTTAACAATCCAACCCCTAATAATGAACCTTATCTATCCAACCTTACCTTATCTAGAACAATCTCACACTTTTACTGGGCTTCAGAAATCCATTCATTCGTTTATTCCATTTATAAGGTACAGAAATGGCTCAACATTTGCTACAGTTGGTGGATTCTCAATTAAGGACCTAAGATTAAAGGTTGGCCTCATGAAAAAGATCCACGGTTGATGGAGGAACTGAGGAGAAGGAAATACAAGGGGTAGTGATGGAGGGATTGGTGCGATTTCAGGTCATTTAGAAAAGCAAGAACGAGGTTATGTTGGAATCTTAAAATGAATTTGAAGTTGGCCGAAGACAAAAGGGATTGTAGATCCAAGTTTTGTAGAAGTGTGTCGTGAAACAACAAACGGCAGAAGAAATCAGAGATCTAGAAAATATACTCCAAGTTACTTGTATAATACAACCTCTCAACACCACAATCAGATGCTGAAAACGTATGAAACATTTTCCCTCTCTCCTTCCTCTTCCTACATCCCTTCAAGATCAAGAACCTACAGCATAGTTGAACTTTCCTTTAACAAGATTTGGAATCTTAATTAGAAAACCAATCACTGTCTCAAAAATCTGGGTTTTGCACTCATATACATGGTATTACGGTATATACAGTAGTCACGTTTACACAGGTTTCTACAAAAAAAAGTTCACTGAGACGGAGTGAGACCGAGAGAAAGCAATCGAAGGCTAGAAACACATAGACATTGACTTGATAATTGAGAGAAAAAAGTGAACCCCTAAGGTCCAGGAGCGAAATTTGTTAGTTGTACATCGTAAGGTTGAAATTCATCATCTCAGTGTGATTAGTTATGTCTGTTTAGAGTTATTACCATGTTTTAATCTGTTTTAATCGGTTCATAATCAAGTTAAATAACTGTTTGCAAACATACGCCCGAACCATTTTAAAACACAGAATTAGAATTTAAAAAACAATACGTGACGAAACACTAATGAACTCCGGACACCTTTATTGTCGTAGTTAAACAATCAATACCAACACTAAGCCAATGACAGACCTACAAACTTGTAGTCTCCCCAGATAAACAACCTCTCCTCGCAATTCTTGTTAAAGTCAAATGTTTACGTTACGGTCGTCGGACCGGGATTTACGAGGACCCGGTGCGGGTTCACACCTGACCGTTGTTTGGTCAAAACAAAAGGGCCGAGAGAGCGACCGGTTTTACAGTGAAAACAAATCAGGTGGAAGGGTCTGAACCGGAGGACTCTCAAAGGGATCCGAGGACACTCTTTTAGGGGGATGAGGCCGTTTACTTCAGGCGTCGTCGTTCAAATGACTGATGGAGGCAGACTCAGAATAAACAAGTCTAGTTGATTATTCGTCACGGTGATGGATGCCGACGCTTTAAGATGCCCTTGGATCAGAGGGAAAGGTTTGATCAAGATAAAAAATGAGACGTTTACAAAAAAAAACTTAATTTGTAGTTCGGAAACATCTTTTTTGGATCTTCGCCACATGATAATTCAGAATATGATGTCATCGACATCAGTTATTTAGAAGGAACCTGGAAGCATTCTTTGTTGTTCACATGTTCTTTGTGTGTTTTTTTCCAACTGGTAGAGGCGTGTATTGAAGGCGGCGATACGATACGTATCACGATACAGGATTAAAGATACAATGTATTGTGATACTGTAGAAACAAGTATATATTTGTGGTATTGTTGAGTACTTTACTCTGGTGTTGCAGAATTTACAGACCACATGACTCATGACGAAGTCGAAGATAGAGCTGAGCCAGAAGACAAAGCTCTCTATTTAAGTGGTGGGTTTTTTAGATTTATATATATATCATAAAACTGTAGTAACAAGGATATATTTCTAGTATTGTCGAGTACTTGACTCTGGTGTTGCAGAATTTACAGACCACATGACTCATGACGAAGTCGAAGATAGAGCTGAGCCAGAAGACGAAGCTCTCTATTTAAGTGGTGGGTTTTCAGAACTATATATCATAAAACTGTAGTAACAAGGATATATGTGTAGTATTGTCGAGTACTTGACTCTGGTGTTGCAGAATTTACAGACCTCATGACTCTTGACGAAGTCGAAGATAGAGCTCAGCCAGAAGACGAAACTCTCTATTTAAGTGGTGGGTTTTCAGAACTATATATCATAAAACTGTAGTAACAAGGATATATGTGTAGTATTGTCGAGTACTTGACTCTGGTGTTGCAGAATTTACAGACCACATGACTCATGACGAAGTCGAAGATAGAGCTGAGCCAGAAGACGTAGCTCTCTATTTAAGTGGTGGGTTTTCAGAACGATATATCATAAAACTGTAGTAACGAGGATATATGTGTAGTATTGTCGAGTACTTGACTCTGGTGTTGCAGAATTTACAGACCACATGACTCTTGACGAAGTCGAAGATAGAGCTGAGCCAGAAGACGAAGCTCTCTATTTAAGTTTGTGGGTTTTCAGAACGATATATCATAAAACTGTAGTAACAAGGATATATTTGTAGTATTGTCGAGTACTTGACTCTGGTGTTGTATCACATGACTTTTGACGAAGTCGTAACTGCTTTAATTTGTTTTGAAAACCAAAATATGTCCAAACATCAGCTTTAAAAGCTGCTCGAGTCACTGTATCCTCTCGTCCTCAGTCATCTCCAGGATCTTGCAGGATTTCCTCTTTTCTTAAGCAGCTGAGGACATAAACCTCCCAATGTTAAGTAAGTCATCAGTAAAAGTCATCAAAGAAATTCCCAGAAGAATAAGGAAACATTTAGGGTTTATCGTCGTGTATTTTTATACTTTTTGCTGCTAATAAAGTCGGATCTTCCGTTCGCTGGTTCAAATTTCTACCGCTGAAAACGTATTAAAGACGAGGAGCTTTGAAGATATTTCCAAACATCAGGTGTGTGTTCGACGAAAGCACTCTTTACGTGACACACGCCGACTTAACGATATCAGTAATCTGTATTTTTGGAGGCCGCAGTGGAAAAAACTCTCCACTTCACTGAAGCGCTGCACAACCACATCTTTAATCATAGGTACGGGCAATCGTAAACTACACACACACACACACAACACACACACACACTCACACACACACCGCAGGAACTTATCGGAATCTGCTGCACAGAAGGACTTTCCATCTCCCACACTGAACCGGAAGAGTGTGGATTCACCACAGCGCCCACATCTGAGGACCAGGAGCAGAGCAACCATCAACCCTCTCGGCTTCATCCCCTCGCCGAGGATTTACCCAGAGATCCAGAAACTCCCTGATGGTTCTCGGTCGGGAGGATCTTCCCGGCGCTTCTCACACTCGCAGTGAACCTGGAGCTCGATTCCTTGTCTGCTCCACTGAATCCTCTGGAGTGGATGAAGAGTCTGAATGAGAGAGTGGTGCATGATGGGAGGGCGTGAGCGCGAGGAGGGGCTTCTTGGTCCACACTTGATGTGGCTCTTTATGGAGTCTCCAGATGGATTCCGTTTTATGACGCGTCTATTAATACTTTTATGATCTCATTATACCATCAGACGAGGAACAATGTTGTTTTCTGCTGCTGGTTTTAAGGGCAACGACTGATAAACTGGTTAAACTAAGTTGTGTAGTTCGGGTGTTAATAGAAAAATAGACATTATAGTTAAAAAAAAAAAACTCTTTGATCAACAAATACAGATAAACCGCACTTGTGATAACAAATCGACTGCAAAATAAAAAGACAAAACAGACTAATATTTCTGCAGCAAATTAGATTTTAAATAACGTTAAAACTTCATTTCAACTTATGTTTATATCTGATCTTAGTATTATGAAACCATATATTAAATTAAAAAGTTTTAAGAGATCCATAAATTCTAAAATAATTCAAGATAAAACTATGTTTAAAAAAAAAACATGATTTCCATTTTTTATTTAGTAAACTTAACTAAATAAAGTGTGTTTGATAAATTAATATTTTTTTATACATAATATATACTGTATATATATATATATATATATATATATATATATATATATATATATTTAAAAACACATTACACTCAATTGAAATATATATAGTATAAATTAGCAAATAATAATATTTTTTGGTAAATCTTGACTAAAAAACCTTTGTATTGTAGCAACATAGAACTTAATATGTTAAAGTATTATATATATATATATATATATAATACAAAATAAAACCTTAAATACTAACAAATATTTTTTAATACATTGATTCAACTGAAATAATGTAGTGAATTGATAGAAAAGTATTAATTTAGTTTTTTAAAATAAATCTTGACTAAAAGAACATTTTTGATAAACCAAAACTTACTTAACTTGAGTATTCTCACAAACAAATATATATATTTATCAAACTCAATACAACAAAACATTAATCATAATTTTAAATATTAAAACTAAATTAGAATATATATATGTATAATATATAATATTGATATATGAGAAGCCAAGTAATAAAGAAAGCAGAATCAAAGAGTTAAAGGCACACGTGAGTCTATGGTGTCGATCAGAGGTGGAGGTTTGAATCCCAGGAAGGAAACATGTTGAGTCCCAGAGAACATCAGTCTCCAACATGAAGCCAGAAGTCCGGCACATCAATCACACGTCGTCACGGCGAGTGAAAACAGAAGCTCCGTGACCAAGAACTACAATCCAAGCTTGTGCACGAGGAAATGTTTGTGAGGTCATAGCGTGTTTCAAAAACAAACTGCGGCCAAGTCGCCTCGCGGCGCTGCCCGGTCCCGTCTGCGGCTGAAGATGATGAATCTGAGTGAGTCGGGGCCAAGAACCAGAGCCGCTGGCCCCAGATCACACGGCGAGGAAGTGCCAGACGACACATGGAGGCCTGGAGATAGCATCGGTCTGAGGAACCATCTCAAGTGTGCCTGGACGAGACTGATATAAATATAAACTGACCAGTAAGAAGGGACTTCAGATTGGATCAGGAAGTACAAAGGGTGTTATCACTTTATACAAGCTGTTCACGAAGGTGAGAAGGTTTCACTCTTCATAAGAACAGACTTTTAACTCACAGCAGATGTGATTTGACCGTTTTATTGGGTCACAGTTTTTAAATATAGTTTCAGGATATATTCAAATAATTAGATTAGGTATATAGCAGAATATAGTCATATAAATTTGAAAAAAAAAAAGATTATCATTGACAATATATTAATGTCATTAAATTTAGTATAAATAATTATATATCAATATCTTTTGCTCATTTTAATATATATATAATTTAAAAGGAATACATATACTGTTTCTAGGGCTGCTATGATACTTTTCAAGTGAATATTATTCTAAATATAGATATATAATAATTACATCTATAACATAATAAATATATTGAAATAAACTAATTATAATATATTCAATGTATTAATATATATATTCTGGATGTAGCGTATAGGGCTGATAAGATAACAAATAAATGATTATTACTTGAAAAATACATTTTGTATATAATAGATGTGGGAAAATTTTTAAATAAAATACCAAATAAACATCTAAATTATTTATATTTTGAATTGTATGTGCAGTTTAATAATTGTGAACATACTTTAAAAAATTATATTTTTTAAAGATTTAATTAAAAATGTAATTTAACTTAAGAAGTTTGGTAATAATATAATAAAACATATTTTTACATATGTACATAAAGAAGGTTTCTACATGATTGTAGTTTTGGCTCCGACCTAAAGAGGTCTGTTGGTGGCCCCTCCTGGCCCCCGGGGCTGGTCTAAACTGATAACTGACAACTGTCAACTGACCACTGAAAGTGTTTCTATTCTCTCTGGGAGGTTATTTAGCTCAGTTGTGTCAAAGAGAACAAAATCAATCAACCAAAGTTTAAATCATATTCGAAGTATCAGTATAATTGTTTACATGCATAATATCTATTTATTTATTTTATGTTGACCTTTTAACACATATTGTATTTCATTATATTTATTTTATAGTTTATATTTCAATAAAATGTGTATAAAATAAAATAATTCGTTTTTTTTTTTACAATTTACATGTTAATGTGTTTGTTCAATATTGTGTTGCAATTAAACTTCTGGCCGCTAGATGGCAGTACTCATTACCTCCTCCACAGCCGAAGGAAGAATCGAATTCTGCAAGATCCTGGCGATGACTGAGGACGAGAGGATACAGTCGACTCGAGCAGCTTTTAGAGCTGATGTTTGTACATATTTAGTTTGTAAACAAGTAAAAGCAGTTACGACTCCATCAAGAGTCACGTGGTCTGTAAATACTGCAACACCAGAGTCAAGTACTCGACAATACTACACTTGCAGTATCACAATATAATACGTATCATATCATCAGATTCTTGCCAATACACAGCCCCATGAGTGAGTCACATCGGATCCTGTTGTTGGTCTTATCATGTGTCAAGAGCGAGATCAGATAAAAACACACTAGATTACAGAATATGAAAGAGATAAGAACGAAACTCATCAGGCAGCTCCGAGGCCCGCGGGTCTGAGCTCGCACGAGTGTGATCACCATCGATTTCTCTCGCCACATTGACTCGTGTTCACCAGGTGTCAGGTAACGCGAAGAGACGGAGCTGTCAGAACCACGGCTGGATGAACACGCATCCGGTTGGTATCAAAGGCTTCGCTGCGGCACCGGTTCCTCGCGGGCCTGAGGTTTTCTCGGCCAAGTATGTGGAGCAGACGAGCGTGAAGCGACTCGGAGAGACGCTCTGGGAATAACGTGGAGTGACCCGGCATCTCAAGACCTGCGAGGACCGACTATTGTCATTCCAGCTCCAGATCTACAGGCCGGAGAACTCGGCGGAACAGAAGGGAGAAGACGATATTTCCTGGACGGATCACGGTTTCACAGGATGTTCCCGCTTGTTAGTATTGAGTCGGAGTCAAAGCCGACGTGTGTCCCGACACATCCTGTCGGGTATCACACATCCTGAGGTGGTCACATGAGGTCAACATACCAGCAGGTCAACTCGAGGTGATTCGTGCACACAAGGACGCTGAGATATTCATGGAATCTTGAGACCGAAGCGTTTCCTCAGATCCTGGCACGGTTTCATGAGTAAACTAAACAATCTTAGATGGTTCAGCGGAGGCCCCGGGAGAAGACCAGGCGTCCCTCCCTGGGGGTCTATTCTGAGTCTCTACTGGATGACTGTCTCTCAATCAATCAATCAATCGATCAATATACTTTATTGATCTCCGTAGAGAAATCTCACAGAGAAGCTGTTGACTACTAGGGGTGTAAGGAAATATTGTCTTTTTTTTTATATATGTTTGCTTTAAAATCGTAGTTATTTAATGGTTTTTATTTCAATTAATTATGAATAAAAAAAATTATAATTAACATGGAATATTTACAGTATTTGTTCATTTAATGTGTTGCAGTTAAACTTCCAGCCACTAGAGGGCAGCATTCATTATGAGTCTCCGCATCTATAGGAACAATGAAATCCCGTGAGAACCCGGCGATGACTGAGGACGAGAGGATACAGTCGACTCCAACAGCTTTTAAAGCTGATTTTTGACATATTTTGGCTAAAAAACTATTTTAAGCAGTTACGACTTCATCAAGAGTCACGTGGTCTGTAAATACTGCAACAACAGAGTCAAGTACTCGACAATACTACAAATATATCCTTGTTACTACAGTATCATGATAAATCGGTCTGAAAACCCACCACTCAACGGAGAGCTTCGTCTTATGGCTCAGCTCTATCTTCACAACAACCTCCACCACTAGTGGAAATTATCTTATTTCCCACCTGGACCGGACATTCCTGAAGCCCCAAAAAAACAAATACCAAGGAGTCCAGATTTACACCAGTGTCGAGAAAAAAGTTGCAGTTCAATTATTTACACAAGATTCAAGTTAACAGAGTAATAAAGGACCAGCTAGGTGGTCTTCATCCACTGAACGCCAACAGTCTCCACATCATTTCCACGAGCATAACAACAAGAACATCAGGAGGAACCGCTTTCCTGATCCACCTCGCGATATCGTCACGGAGATAAACCGGATCACATGACAGCTCTGACTGAATCCAGCGTCCACCATGTGTGAACGTTCACGCCACAGACGACACGGCGACGCTCAGGTGCGTCACCATCTGAAGGATCCGCACACAGATCTCCAAGGTAAACAGTCTGGAGTCGCTGCAGGTTTACACACCAACGTCTGTCACCTTTGTTTGCACTCCAGCCTCTCCTGTACAAACTCTCGCTGATCATCATGATAAACATGGATCTGGTCGTCACCTCAGGAGGTCCAGGATGGATGACTCGCGAACATGGCCGTGAACCATGACACACTTCGCTGTACAAATACACTTGATTAATGTGGAGATAATTATGATGACAAAGACACGCAAACTTGAAAACTTATATGCCACAAACACACATACACACAATCTCCTAATATATGCTGAACATTGACTTTCCTAACTGACACACGTTCATGCAACACATACTTATACAGGGTGTATATGCAAGGTAGTATCACGATACAGGGCAACGATAAGATATACTGTTATACTGCAGGGAGAACAATATATTGAGTTTCTGTTAAAGAATTTAAATCTAGGAAAACTGTGGTAGTAAAGTAAACATACAATGTTAAAGCCGCTGAAGTCGACTGTATCCTCTCATCCTCAGTCACCGGCCGGGATATCGCAGCCGTATTCCGTCTCTAGCTGTAGAGGACGCAATGACTGCTGCCATCTAGCGGCCGGACGTATAATTGCAACACAAAAATGAACAGACGCCGTGAATATTTGCAGGTTAATTATACATTTTGAAAAATGAGTTACTTTACTTTGAATTATTTGAAATATGAACCATTAAAGAACTAAGATCAATTAAACTTTATGTGCATGTAAATAGTTGTCAAAATACATTAATAAATAAATATATAGCGGTTTACAAGTGCATAAAATTAAAAAATACCGTTATAAAATTGACTTTAAATGTTTAGGAACGAGTTCATGAAATAAATTTATTCTTACATTCATTCATTCATTCATTCATTCATTCATTCATTCATCCATTTTCTGCCTCTTTTTCCCATTGAGGGTCACGGGAGCTGTAGTCTATCCCAGCTCCTCCGGGCGAGAGGCAGGAGAAACCATGGACAGGATGCCTGTCCTTCGCAGGACACACAACCATTCGCACAGACCCTTATATCCCGTAAATGGAACTATTAAATCCTAGCAATGACTGAGGACGAGAGGATACAGTGACTCCAGCAGCTTTTAAAGCTGATGTTTGGACATATTTTGGTTTTAAAACAAATGAAAACAGTTACGACTTCGTCAAGAGTCATGTGGTCTGTAAATACTGCAACCCCAGAGTCAAGTACTGGACAATACTACAAATATATACTTGTTACTACAGTATCACAATACATCAGATTCTGAACACAAACATTAAAGTTGTGATAATTTGCATGTTACTTGTTAAATAAAAGACGATACAGTGCTGTTGAATATCGATACACTCAGTTGATTGCACACACACAAACACACACACACATACACACACATGTAAAACACGTGCACAGAATGCACATATGTTTCATATTTTCGTACATTAACACAAACACACGATGCCATGGGAACCAGCCCACCACGCAGTCACAGTCAAACACAAACATACGTCAATATACACACACACGTCTTCACATGTGTACTTGTGTAGTAACACAACTGTACACAAACTTCTGCAGAGCAAACACAGACATGCAGGACAGACGCACCGTTTATATGTGGCACACAATTTAACACACAAAGATGAACAAAGATGTCTAGTTCCATCCAGGGACTAGAAAACACACGTTATTGTGTTTAACACACTCGATTTGTGACGTTTGTGAAGATGTGATCTTTGTCTAAACTTTTGAAACACTTGTACTACACACTTATGTCTTGTACACATCATTTTTTTTTAAACAACACGCCCAGTTTCTGGATAACATCTGCGATAACACTGTTGGTCTTTCCCCGCACCTGACGACTCCGCCGGACTCCTCCTTCGATCCACATCCCATCATGAACCCCGGTCTGCTGAAGACCACTTTTTTTGAACACAACAACAACAACAACACAACCCCTATGGCTACACTCGCCGGCTCCAGACGAATGATTGTTTTACGGCGCGTAAAATACGGCACAGCTGACTCAAACACGCTCCTTTCTTCTCTCCCCGGTGTTATGAGGGGGAATACCGTGGCTTTAAATACTTTGTTAATACATAGGTACACATGGGAGTACTTACGCACTGGCCCAGATGGTGGACCCTCTAATTTTGAGACGCGAGGCTATAATTAAGAGACAAGAAATTAAAAAGGAAAGCATGGGGATTTGCTGCTCCGACATGAAACGCGGGGCAAAATTACAGAAAGCAGCAGCATTGGCTTGTGTGGTCATCATTATTAGACTTTGACATTAGGGACCAGGAAAAAGGGTTTCCTGGGAAAAAAGAAAAAAAGCTGATGGCGTGCAGATGCAGGAACCTGACGTCTGCTGGACGCTCACCAAGATTGTAATGAAATATGTCAAAGGGGATGCTTTTGAAAACTCTTTTAGAAGAAGCAGAGGATAAACACAGAGGACGGGGTTTTTTAGATAGTTAGTAATAATAATAATAATAATAATAATAATAAGTTAGTAAAGGTGGAATCTTGCTTGTAGGTTTGATCCTCTGTACTGCAGCAGTGCACCAGAGGGACAAATCCTGTTTGGAATTAATGTTATTAGCTAATAAAACCAAAAGTCTGCAAAAAAAATGCAATGATTTCTCAGCTGCTTGTTAGTACAAGAAATGAGCGCAAGAGCAGTCAAGATGTTTTGTGTTAAAACACAACAAAAATCCATGTTTATCACTAATATATATTTTTGATAATATCTGTAACTGATTCTGGAATAAAGTTCACTGTCATTCTGAGCTACATGTGTGGATTGTTGTCGTCTGTGAAGGATGAACATGTCAAAAACATGGATCAAAAATAAATAATAAAAAGTTCACTCACCGGTGTCGAAGTGACTAAAAGCCGCAGAAGAGAGAAGAAACCCGGCGAGCAGAAGAACCGCGGAGCTGATCCTCCAGGAGTCCATGGTAAATAGTCTCAGGTGAAAAGCGTCGTTCCGGGCGTCGGGATGAGCGAGATCTTCGGGGCGGGTTTGCAGCGACGATCCGGGGTCTCTCGGGTCTCTCGGGTCTCTCGGGTCCTGCTGCTGCGTTAAAGAAAAAAAGAAGTCCAGGAACTTTCTCTGGTCTCTGTCGCCACTTCACTCGCACTGACTGCAGCGAGCGATGGGACGAGATAGTAGCGACGCACGGATCCGATTTCCAACCATGTGACAGGAAGCAAAGGCGGCGGAATTGAACCTGCAGCTCGCAGAGGAAAAGAGGTGGAGGCTGGTGGAGGCTGGTGGGCTGGAGCTGGTGGAGGCTGGTGGGCTGGAGCTGCTGCTGCTGCTGCTGATCCAAGATCTGCGACACTGAATAAACAAGTGAGATAACATTGTTAAAATATACACATTTGACTCCACGGTTGTAAACAACACGTCACTGCAGATGCTTCTCGATACATGTCGAAACCAGTCAAACAAATATTCACCGTAAAGTACGTTAAAACGGTTAAATATTCATAATATTAATAGTTTAAGGCTAATGTTAGCATAGCAACTTAGCTTCAGACATTTTGATATGTTGGCGACAAAAACTATCTACAAAAGTTGAGTTGTAGAATCTAAAGTTGAGATTCTAAACCAATCATTTCATTTATTTTATATTAAAGTTAAATCAAAAATATCCGGTACCTGAATCCCCTAAAACAAGCTGCTAGCTTAAGTTGAATAGATTGAAGCTAGTCCGTGTTAGCATTCAAGCTAATAGAGCTTCAACTGTCAATATTTTTCCAAAAAACGAAATTGTTATAAAAATGTATATGAGAAATGACTGATGTTACAAACATGTACAGACGGACAAAAGTATTCAGTGAAATTAGATTTAAATATTGTATTTGTTTTAAAAGGGTGACACTGCTAAAGCATTAGCATCGCTAGCACTTTAAGTTCGTTATTTTTATTTTTAAAACTTTAAATAAAGGATTAGTTGAGTTTGTGGTTCATAGGAAAAGATTGTGGCAACCAATATTTTATTTTAGTATTGTTAAAAAATTTAATTAAATACAAATTGTGTATCTTTGGCTACGAGACAATTAGTCACTAAACAAATTTAAAACAACCTTCTTGTAAAAAAAAGATAAAATTGTGTTCTAAAATAACTTCAAAGATTTAAATAATCTAATAAATATATAATATATATAATAAACTATGTAGATTTATGTCATCAATAATTCATGTTATGGTGATGGCTATGCTAGCACTTAGCAATTATTGTCCCTTTAGCTTATGTTAGTTATTAAAGGTGGAAACTATTGTTGTAAAGAATTAAAATAAAATCATTGTTTTAAATGATACTTGGTATTTTACCAGAGGAGTCGCTAAAACTGTTATTGTTGTTTACAATAAAAATAAAATGAGTACGATAAGAACGTTTTTATTTAATTTTAAACTATTGGTATTTAGATATTATAGTAGTATAGTAGTATAATACTTTTCATATTATTAAAAATTTGGGTTAATCGTCTTGAAATTATTGTGTACATTTTCAAAGTGGAAGTTTGTCTTTTTAAGTGAGTGCTAGCATTGGTTGTCTTTTATTTTACATTTTAAATTCATATATCAATAACAATTTCCTCATTTCTGTCCCTGACCAGTCACTCATGTTCTCATCATAAGTGAGTTGAAGAGTAAAACAGCGCCACCTTGCGTTCCCCAGCGGTAGGACTGAAGAAGTAACGAGTGGCTCTAAAAATAGTAGAACCACCATGATGTCACCACCCTTGAAGAAAATAAGGCCGAAGACTCATTTAGCTCCAACCGCCGGGTTGAGTCGGGGAGCACTGGGAAAGTCATCTAGCATGACGTGTCCTTCACAAACGCTCGCTTGTGGTTCAGCGACAGTAAAAGAAAAAAAAAAAGTCCGATTACAGTGAGAGAATGTTGGTTCCACTGCGGCCCGGGACCGCCAGAACCTTTTCTTAAACTGCCCCAGAAGTGGTTTGACTTTGAGGCGAGATGAAGGAAACGATCACCTGCTGTCGTGCAGATTACAGATCATTCAACGACGACAACAAACGTTGAAAATAGACACAAGTTGAATTAAAGCAAATATTGATGGTGAATTACATGGTATTCATTTGGAGATAAAATAAATACACTGTGTTAACTCTGACTGTAGATGCTTTAACTTAAAGTGACTTTGAATGGAGAAAATAAATTTTATTGTATAGTCTTCAATATAATAAAGTCCCATAATTCACCACAGCAGTAGAATGTCTCAAGAATGAAAATTTGAATATATATCAGTTTTTAATTGCGCTCATTTAAATGTTTAGTTATTTTAGCTTTGAATTAGTTTAAAACATATATTTAATAAGTTCTATATTGAAATGTTGAATTTGTTTTTAATAAATAATTTAATTTATTATTTTTTGTATATTGAAAGGTGGAATTAAATAATAATAATAAAAAAATGTTTTACGCGTAGCACATTTTTACCAACATTTTTAAATTTAATTTAAAAGGCAACAAATGTAAAACATTCTTTTACTTTGAATCATTGAAATTAGAATATCAAAATATATGTTTTTGTTGAAAACATTAGAATTTAACTTTGTATTTTAAAATGATTTTAATTATTCAAGAGCAAACACAAAGTAGACCTTTTAAATTAATAAATGATTGGATTCATATTTCAAATAAAAAATAAAAATAATAATCAACCTTTTAATATAGAAGTAGTTACAAAAAAACAGTATTCAATGCCTTTCAAACATTTAAATTGAAAGAAAAATCCAATTTTAACAGTTCTATCTTCTAAAGGTACTCCCATAAGTTCCACTTGTCCTGATCTAAAAGGCTGAAAACACTACTTTTGTAAAACACAAACAAACTGAAAAAGACGTGAGTCTCCAGAGTGAAGTCAGACACACGAGTCGAACACAGAGCCAAGAAAACACTGATGAAGATGTTGTTTGAGGAAACATTTTTACCTCCAGAGACTCAACGATTGGACGAGAATGTTTGATTGTGTTTTTAGTCGTGGAGAATAAAGAATCACTTTAGTCGTTTTGTGGTTCAAAAGCAGGAAGCGTGAGTTTGTGTGTGTAAGTGTGTTTCTCTTCCTCTGCACTTCCTCTCCAGAGGAACCTTCAAACGTCTTTCTGTTTCCAGATCTGCATTTCAAACTCCGAGGTGAGCCTTCGACCTCCGCCGCTGCCCCGAGGTCGGCGTCCCTGATCTGCCCGACAATGGCTGGCTCCGGATCCACCTCCGAGACCCGCAACGGTCAGGTGCCAGCTCCACTTGTTTCCTGCTGGAAACTCTGCGTCTCTGCAGACACAAACATTCCCGCGGTTAGATCGTGTTCCTGGCAGAGCATCTGTCGTTCTGCACCAAAAATACAACAAAAAATGAATCAAATAAAGGAGACGACAAGAAAAGATTTAGAGGAAGAAAGAAGTATTCATTTGAGGCATTTGTAACTGAAGAAAAAACATGTTTTAAAATGTTTTTCTCTATCAATTATTAATGTCTTAAATGTTTTCTTCAGAGTAACATAAGCCATAATAATAATAATCCATGTCATTTAATTTGTACTGTTTTCAATCAGATTGTCAGTATAAAATATCAAATCAAACCATGTTTAAAAACATGAATTATTTCATTCAATTATGAGATTAAACATCTCAGTTTACAAGATTTAAGATGTAAAAAGTATTTAAAAATATAATAACATTTTTATAATAATAAAAAAATGTTCGTCAAACATCCAGATCTTGATTTATACAAATGAATAAAAATTCCTGAAATAAAACATCAAACTGATCATAATTCTGATTCATTTAATTAAAAATAATTTAAAAACCTGAATCCTCAACTTCAAATATGAGATTTAACATTTTAATTTACAAGATTAAATCTGTAAAAAGTATCTGATAATGTCTTCACTGGCAGAAAAAAAAGGATTTGCATTTTTATTTTCCATCCAATGTATTGAATAACTTTAAACTTTAAAAAAGTATACATTTTTCATTAGAAAAAAAGTCTCATGATCTTGTTAATTAAAAAAAAACTGAATCATACACTTCAAATATGTTAAATATTATATATTTAAAATATCCCCACAGGTGATTAAAAAAACAAACTTTTTCATCAATCTTGAAAATCTAAAATATCTAAAAAGTTTGTCATGAATTAAAACGTCAAACTGATCCATCCTGTCAATGTTAAATCATTTAAAAACCTAAATTCTAACATGGAAATATGACATTAAACATCTTAATTTACAAGGTTAAAGTAGTAAAAAGTATCTTTAAATACTCACTGGCAGGATTATTTATTTATTTTTAATCCAAGGCATCAATAATCTTGATTTATAAAAGATGAATCATGAGATAAAGGATGTAAAATCTAATGTAAGACACAGAAGATACATCCATGAGTTCTTTAATCACCAGAGGAGACACTGAACAAATACAAAGACGATGAATCAAAGCGACAGCGTTGATGTGTCAGTGACTGACGCTCGACTCCACCAGCACCTGTCGACCCCCCCGGGCTGAGCCCGAGTTCAAAGTCGACATGAAAGTCTGACTCCTCGTCCACCTGTGGGCGACGCCCACCTCAAGCCTCTCATTAGGTGAGAAAGCGCTCGAGGAATTAAGTTAAACACCATCCAGGGTCGTCTTCTTCCACTGGTCCATCAATCACTGCTGTTGCCACGGTTACCACCGACCGGTTCTGACTCAGAGCAAATAAATAATTTTAATAGGATAAATTAAAATTAAACTAAAAATACTATTACTAAAAAAGAAACTACATTTAATATATATTTATTTAAACATTTAGTAGTATATTACAACATGTGAAATATTTAAACATGTGAGTATAAACTAGTTTATACTCACATGTAAATATAAATATTTAAACATGTTAGTATAAACTAGTTTATATTATATAATATTTTACATGTTGTTATATACTTGTATATTACAACATGTAAAATATTTAAACATGTTGTTATATACTAGTATATAACATGTTAAATATTTACCTGTTAGTATAAACTAGTTTAACTAGTATAAACTAGTTTATACTAACATGTTTAAATATTTATATTTACATGTTAGTATAAACTAGTTTATAACAACATGTAAAATATTTAAACAAAATATATTTAGAATAAGTTTTAAATATATAAAAGGTACTCTTAAAAAAATACTTTAAAAAAAGTGTGAAAAGAACATTAAGCCCTTAAAAACCCAAAAACCGTAACATGTTAAAATAAGTGTTGAGATGGCAATGACATTTTTAAAAATGTCGCCGTTACAAACAAAACTTCAAACAATGTAGATTTTTATGGGATCATACAAGTGACGTAAAGTTGAAGGTATTCCGTGTAAAACACGAGGCTTTCTGTCTCCTTCTAGTGGCCGTGGTGTGGAATAGCTCTGGTTGATGGAAGCACAAGTGTTGGCTCCAAAAATGGGAAGCAAGTTGGTACAAGAAAAAAAGGAAAAACAAGATGCCTTTTGTGTTTGTTTCTGTTTTTCTATCTCTTATTTTGTGTGTTATCTTTCATTTTTTTTATTCTTCATGTTGTGTTTACTACACTTGCGATACAAGTGTCTGAATCTAACATCCAACATGGCCGAGGCGAGCCTGCGAGCACGTGGAGGACGTCGAGCACATGTTCGGCAGCAGAAGCTCCAGCGCGTCGGATGTGTTCCGTGGTTTCAAGATCCTCATTAGCGCTGCAGCTTCACAGCAGCTTCACAGCAGCTTCACAGCAGCTTCACAGCAGCTTCACAGCTCCACACATGAAGATCTGCTTTCGCCGCGGTTACACAACAGAAACGTAAAAACCGCAGGAGGCTCCAGCCTCGCGGTTCTGGAGCTCGTCCATCAACATCTTACATTTGGACGCTGAAGCCAGAAAAAAACTAAACAAATAAAAAGTAAACGACTTCTTGTGAACGTCTGCTTCCTTCCATCTCCTGAGAGGAACGAGTGGCTCCAGAAACATCTGATGAACGTCTCTCGTCTTCCACCGTCTCCATCCATCTAGTCACGCTGTCAATCACTCACACATCCTTCAAGTCACTCAAGAAAGTTGTAGGACCTTTGACCTTCTTTCTAATCCACACAAATCTGGTTGCGAGTCGACCGATGACATCATCAGCGGCACTTCCTGTCGTAAAAAAACCAAGCGAGACAACACCCGAAGATCTTAGTTGTGGTTTGAAAACGTCTGAACAAGCGGCTGTGAACTTTGACCTCAACTCCCACATGAACAACAAGAGGATCACATGACGATCACCGCTCCTGTGATGTCATCTTTGTGTGCAGATGTTGGTGAGAAGCTGATGATGTCATGCTTCGTACGCACACCAGCGAGTCCAGGAGCCGCGGGTCCATGTTTGGGAGTCAAACCAGTCGCCATGGAAACCAGCATTATAGGGAACTCTTACACAACGCAAACTACACAACGTCAAGTAATCAAGTAAGTAACAATCAAGTAAATGATCCCAAACACAAAAACGATAATAGAAATCGACAACACAAAAAAATACACAACAAACTAAACCATCAAACGGTTTTAGAAGACAACTCGCACAACGACTCACACAGGAGATGTGAGATTACACAACACAACCATGGCAAGTACACAATGTATGGAAGTATATCGGTGTGGTCAGAGAATTGAATGGTTGAAATTAATATTTAATGTTTAAAATTTGAATAACATTATTTTAATTTTGTGTTTTTTTAAGGATTTAATTGATATTTAATAATTGAATTTATAATTCGTATATTGAAAGGTTATTATTATTATTTTGATTTGAATATTTTTTTTAATTTATGTGATTTTTTTTAACACCTAAAATTTGAAATTTAAATTCTAAAACGTTGGCTTCAGTTTGAAAACTATTTTTGAATAATTAGGAATTAATTATAATTGGGAAAATAAAACACAAAAAATATTTGAATCTTTTTTTTTTTTCAATTACTAAAAGAAAATAATGAAAATTATCACTTAAATTAAATTAAATTCCCCCCCAAAAAACGAATTAAACCTTAAATTCAAGAGTTCAATATGGTGATGTCACTGAAATACTTCCATAAACATAAACACAAACATAGACTCCACTGACATAGAAGATCAAGAACAAAACACACTGTTTAGTTGTTGCTTTTCTGGCAAAACAAACATAACGCGGATCTTTTTACTGAAGAAAAAAACACGTTTCACAACATTAAAGTCACTACTCTGTGTAACGTGATGGGAATGAACTTCAAAAACAAACCAAATGTTGATGTTTGATTGTGTTTTGTGCACAAACATCCATAAAAACTAACAATAACAACGTGAATGATGAGTTTCCAACACTCGACTCCAGCTATAAAATGAACAAAACAAACTAAACTCGAGGTGCGTTCCAATCAACTCGGCGGGTGATCGGTCGATGAAAACGACCTCGCAGCACAAGTGGAACGCTCCTTTAATCCCGACTCGTGTTGTTGTGACTAATGTTGGAAGGTCATCTGGGAAATCTGCGTCGGTGTTTGGGAGTCTCCACATCCTGGTCCTCCAGCGCCGACCGCATACGAGCCGTGATTATGAAACCCAACCGTTTCGGAGGGAAACACACAACCCTCAAAACCATGGGTGACACTTCCCTGGCCGACAGAAACACCAGCTCCTCTCGGAGCGCGTTGAAGAATATATCACATCACAGAACCGGTCGCGATAAATCTGTCCTCGGATCAGTTCACGGGCTGGTCGAGGAGAAGCGGTCTGTGGCGGGCGGAGGAGCGCTGGCAGCCTTTCAGTCGGCACTTAGGGAGGCGATGCTGCTCGTGTTGACGTCGCTTCTAAAAACACTGTCGAACATCAGATGAGTCATAAATCTGAGCTACACACAAGTTGTGTTGATGTTTTGGACCAGTTGAAGAAAACAAAACTAAGAGATGCATCCCATAATGTATCCACTACAACATCTTCACAACTATACAGCATTAGTCACAAGTAAAAACGAGATGCCTTTGTGTTTGTAACACAAACTACACAAAAAAAGTGGATCAAACTTTTAAAATATTAACTATGAAAACACAAAAAAACAGATGTACACTATAAAAATGTTGATCTTGGCGAATCAACTTCACAACTCAAATTCCATAAAAAACACAATTAATCAACAAAACAAAAGAAAACTGTTTAAAAGAACAATGACAAAAACACAAAATTGAGTTAACTCCACGACAAAGGGATACAATCAATGAAATGTCCATTGCACCTTCTTAACTACACAACTTTTGTCAAAACGGTAACAAAGAAACTCCACAATACAAAATGAATGCAATTTGCAAAATAGTTACTATGACAACGCAAATACAAAAACTATAATATAAATTGACATTATATTTGTTGTACCAACTACACAACTCAAATTCAAATTCGACAAAACACACATTTTGCAAAGTAAATAATAATGTATCCACTACACAATTTTCACAACTATAGTCAAAACAGTGTCACACAAACTATACAATCGAAGTGGAATCCAATTTGCAAAACTCAAATTCCATAAAATACACAATAAATCACCAACACAAAAGAAGATGGTATAAAAAAGAACAATGACAAAAACACAAAATTGAGTTAACAGACAGCAAAAAGATACAATCAATAATGTGTCCACTGCACCATCTTAACTACACAACTTTTGTCAAAACAGTGACTTACAATCAAAGTCACAAAACAAAGTATGATAAATCCTCTACACAAATATTTGAACAACTACACAACTCAAATTCAGGTTACATTAGGCACAACTCGAAAAACAATTCAAGAACACAAAAGCAAACTGTATATTTTTTTAATGGACAAACCAAGTATACTCAACAACACACATATAGACTCACAAAATTGATCTAGACAATCTAACAGCTACACAAATTTTGTTAAAACATTGACTCACAAAATGTACAGTTTAATTGAACGCACTTGTAACTATGACAACACAAGCTGGGCACAGAACATGACACACAAAGTTCACAATATACACAACACAACTGAATTTCAGATGATATAACACATAAAATAAAGCAAACCACAACTTAATTGAAATGAAACTTGAAAAAACACACAAATGTGTCACAAAACTTAAAAAGTACTCCAGGAAACACACCTACATAAGACTACACAACACTTTACAAAAGGCTAACAAAGCAACGTACTCAAAAACGTTGAAGAATTAGATAAAACAACACAAATACCCACAAAAACTCAACTACACAACTTGAGCGACAACACAACCCTGCAGATTATTAATATTTACTTCAGATAATTCCCTCAAATCTCTCCTTCAAAGACTTCACTTGAAGAGAAGCTTCAGTCTCAGACGCTAATCTGGTCAAACAACGTTGTGATCTCTGCTAGCTTAAGCGCTACATAAAGCTGAGTCACCGTCGCTAGCACCTGTCAGTGCCGTTCCTTCACATTAAAAAACTCTTGATGCAGGTTTCTCGGGAATTCCCGTCACAATCCCGGAGATCATCCGCGACTTTGTTCTCGCTATCGGGAGATGAACGTCGGCGATCCGGGCGACCATTACCAGGTAATGAGCCGCTTAAGCGTCCGCCGCGAGCTAATGCTACCCAGGAGAAGAAAGAGGAGTTCAAAGGCAGATGCCGCGCATGGTTTGTGTTTTTTCCCCCTTTTTCTCGTCTTATCGTGAGGCCTGAGGATGGAAGTCTGTGTGAGAAAGTTGTCGAGCGACAACACAACAGTGTCGGGAAAATAAATCGTTACTGTCGAGCGATTTGTAAGTATTTTTGTGTCCACTTGTGCGTTTGTGTTCATGGTTGTGTCCCTCCCGCAGTCGCACACAACGTCGAGTTCTTCAAAGGGAACAAGAACGATAAGAAAAAGCGTTTCTTGAGAAAGTTCTTGCTGCGTCTGGTTATTTACGCTCGGCATGTGAGCAGAAGATTGAGGACCCGGAGGACATCGTTACTCTGGGATTAGAACCCATCGAACCCCCCGCACCCCCCAAAAAAAGAACAAATCATGTGTGGAAAATTCTGGAGCGCTGGGAGAACACAACCGCTGCCAACACTCACACTTTTGATTTGTTTTCGTCTTCTGTGACACACACACACAAACACACACTCGGTCCAAGAGTCTGCGATGAGTTTAGCCTCCGCTGGCGACGCTCCCGTCCACGAGCACTCCGGGATTGTTGTCTCCGTTTCCGTGGCGACCGCGATAGATCGGATCTTAAAAACTCGCAGAGGAACATCTGTACTCACGACCGGTGGCTCAGCGGAGGAACTAACATTAGCATTAGTGGCTACATATGATGCTGTTTGTGGTTCCATTACATTCATAACATTATTACATTATTCATCAGTAAAGATTTCCTTGAACCATTAAAACGTTTTTTTTACATCACTTGACTGCTAAGTCAAAGCGACAACTAGTTTAGCATTAGCAGCTACATTAGCACTAGCTGCTAAATATGATGCAATTCCATCTGTTTTCGGATTTTCTGGTTCATTCACAAATGATACAAAATAATTATTTTAGCAATTGGAAAAATAATTACCTATATTATTAGCATAAAGCTGCTTACATAACTTGAGTCCGAGTGCAAACTAGGTTTAATGTTTCATACACAGTAGCACCACAACTATGGCAAAAACTCACCTATATTAGTTTTTGCAGCCACGTTAGCATTAGCGGCTACATGTGATGTAATCTCATCATTTTTTTTCTGGTTTATTTACAAATAATTAAACAAAATAAATGATTAATGGACTTTGGTTGATACAATACTGATGTTAGCATAAAGCTAGCTGCTTATTTTACTTCATAGCTTGCACAACTATGCCAGAAACTCCCCTATGTTAGCATTAGCAGCTACATATGATATAAGACGAATCCTGAAAACACAACAACACAATATTTCAAATACATTACAAAGTGTAACAAAAAATGTGAAATTATAAGTAAGTAAGTAATTTTTATTTGTATAGCGCTTTTCCAGACCAGGGTCACAAAGCGCTTAAACAATCAAAACAATATTCAATAAAGTATATACTTTAAAGGTCAAGATAAAACTGATAACACAACAGGAGTTCCAGAAAATCAAGAAAAAGCCTGAACAAATAAAAACTATGAAAACATTATATTTAAAATCTTACATAATTCTGCAACATTATTATAACAAGTTAAAAGAAAATGAAGGCTAATGACTTGTGAAATAACATTTTGTAATAAAAATGATATTTAAAAATTAAGATAAAACAACATTGCTGTTGTTGTACATGTACACGATATGAAATTGACTCGTATTTGATTAGCATCAAATGATACGTTAGCTAACAGCTATTAGCTTCAGTTCAGAAACACCAAAGTGATCTGAACGCGAGACACTTGAAGGTGAGTTTGTGTATCTTGAGGTTTGAGCGCCTCTTTAGAGCCACATTAGACATGAAACAACTCACGCCCAAAACATAGAACTCGTCCAAAACCACTTCAGAGAATTCTGACTCGTCCTAATCCTGCTTGTCGGGAAGGATTTGTTTGAAGCAGGGAAAGAAAAAACAACCAAAAAAATTGGGGGGGACGTTGCAAGTTTGGAGGATGGAGAGAGAACAAACTTTGATGATTCAGTTTAAAGACAATTAATTGTACAACATTTTACATTTGACCTGGATTTGTTAGAAATTCTTCCACTAAAACATAAAAAAGGGATAAAACTGTGTCTCTGGTTTTCAAGATAACTGCTAAAATGCTTTAAGATTTTTGTAAAGAGCACAATTTTAATTGAATCCAGTAAGAAAAGTTCATTTAAATGAGATTCAATTAAGAAATATTCATTTCAAAATAGTTCTGGTTAATTTACAAACAATAGAATCAAGTAAAGAATAATTTGAGCCATTTAAAAAAAAGGTAAGGAAAAATAAATACATAATGAAGGAAAACCACAAAAACAAAATAGACGATTCAAAACAAAATAAGTGAATGAACACGTGACAAGAACATTAGAAAAGAAGAATTTATTCTTCTTTTTAGTGCAGTTGAATCAGAACATGAACATCAAAAAGACAGATCACAACATGAACACACATTAATACAGTCGTCATGACGACTCAGAACCTGATCTTTAACGCGTGTGCAAATACAATAGAAACATTCAAACAGTTGTTCTCAAAGTGCAGCTCATGTCTCAGCAGAACTTCAAACACAACATTACGACCGTCAGAACCAGATCAACCACTCGCTCCGTCTCCTCCCAGAACCCCCCGAGGGCTCGCGTCTTTAACGAGAAGCCGGGGTTCAAAGTGGCGAGGAGAGCGAGGGGGTAACCTTAGATGACAGTGGGTCACATGTGGCACATCCAGATGTTGCATTCCTGCGCCGGGATTCTCCAGAATTGGGAAGTCGTGTATCTCAGACATTCTCTCCAAATTATTTCTTACAGCACGTTTTTCTACAAACGATTTCTTACAGAACATTTTCATGTCGACTCGCCACATTTTATTTCTCTTCACAGTATTTTTTTCGATATTTTTACGGCGAACCATTCATTTCACACAAGTTTCTACAAAAATAGTTCTTCAAAATAAATTTGTACAAAAATAATAAAAAAAACTAGTATTTCTCCAAACTAATAATTACCTCCTCAAATACTTTCTTACAAAAACATTTTACCTCAAACTAGTTCATAAAGAAAAGTTTAAACCCAACTAACTCTTAAAGAACATTTTTTAAGTTTTTAAAGAAAATGTACCCCTAATGAATTCTTAAAGAACATTTAACCACAAACTCATTTTTAAAAAAAAATGTACCCCTAATGAATTCTTAAAGAACATTTAACCACAAACTAATTTTTTAAAGAAAATGTACCCCTAATGAATTCTTAAAGAACATTTTACCACAAACTAATTCATAAGGAACATATTTACTAAAAAACAATTATTAAGGAAGATATTTAATAAAGTTTCCCAAACTCATTTTTGAAGAAAATATTTCCCAAAGTAATTTTTGAAGAACGCATTTCCGAAACAAATTCCTTAAAAAGATACTGTATGTAGGTGAAATATTTCCCAAACTAATTCTTTAAGAACTTATTTCACAAACTAATTCTTTTGGAACAATTTACCCCAAACTCATTCTTAAAAAACATGTTTTCCAAACTAATTCTATAAGAACTTATTTCACAAACTAATTCTTTAAGAACAATTTACCCTAAACTAATTCTTAAAAAACATGTTTTCCAAACTAATTCTATAAGAACTTATTTCACAAACTAATTCTTTAAGAACAATTTTCCTAAACTCATTCTTAAAAAACATGTTTCCAAACTAATTCTTTAAGAACTTATTTCACAAACGAAATCTTTAAGAACAATTTACCCCAAACTCATTCTTAAAAAACATGTTTTCCAAACTAATTCTTTAAGAACTTTTTTCACAAACTAATTCTTTAAGAACAATTTACCCTAAACTAATTCTTAAAAAACTTGTTTTCCAAACTAATTCTTTAAGAACAATTTACCCTAAACTAATTCTTAAAAAACATGTTTCCCAAATTAATTCAGGAAGATGATTTTTTTTGCAACTAAACTTGTATTATTTTTCAACCTAAACTAATTGTGAGCATCAGTGAGTAAAGTGAGTTTATTTATATTTATATTTATCCTAATATGTTCCTTCAAGACTCGTCCGTCATTCTCGAGGAAAAGGAAAATATTCTACGAGAACAACTTCTGCTCGACGCCATTAAAACTACATCTGTTTACAAAAGTATTTTTCCGAAGCGATCAAAGAGTATTTTCTCCGTCTTTTCAAAAAGCTTTTCGCTTCAAGCATGTCCTGAAAATGTTCTTTGTTTTCACTGAATTGTTTTCCTTAAAAATGTTTTGTTCTGACAGGAAAAGATTTTCCAGCTTTCGCTCTTTGTGTTCAAATCAAATCTGACATTTTCTTTTTGCCGTCGTGTCAAAAGAATGATTTTCTTTCATGAAAATGAGAATTTTTGGCCACGAGACTTAACATCTTTTTCGGTGATCGTCTCTTCAACGCTAAAGTATATTTAAAAACTTTTTAATCCTGGTGCAAACTAATAAAACATCGTATACCTTGACACTCGATCCACGTTGATGCTTCTTCAGTGGCGTCAGAAGTAGGATGTCGCCGGAGAGTGACGTGGTTCAGGTTCAGGATGGAAACCCGTCGACCCGGCGCCCTCTCTTGGTGAAGCAACACAACTACGATTGAAACCGTTAATAAAAAACCATGGTAACTGACGTTGGGTCGTCAGCACGATTTGACGCAGCGATGATGATGATGAAAGTTCTGCCAGTGGACCGGGACCGAGCCGGTCCGCTGCACATCTGGTCCGAGCACATGTGGTGTGGATGGAGAGTGTTGATGGTCCTGGTCTCTCTGGAGGGACATCAACACAGAGAGACTCTTCTGAAGGAGGCCGGAGGAGATGAAGATACGTGGATGTTAACACGTCTGGTCTTGACTGGATCCTCTGCTGTACTTCTCTCTGGAGACACAAGTTTTACCACAACGTTCACCACACTGACCTTGAATAGCAGTGAATTCACGTACATTTGCTCTCGTATCTACGATGTATTGACGAATGGAACGATTAGTACGAAAGAATGTCAGTGTCAGCAGAATATTTATTGTATTTAAAATGTTTTTTTATTTTTATTAATTAATTAATTAATTTGTATATGGAAGGATAAAAAATATATATTTTTTAACAATTTAATTAAAAAAAAAAATGTTGTGCACTTTTAAACCAACATTTTTATATTCAATTTAAAAGGCTACAAATTAAAAGTGACTACATGATGTCACAACATGATCTGGATCTTGATATCCATTTGAGTCTTCGTGTTTAGACTATTGTATCATTTTATTTTGGTGTCTAAACAAGGATCTGTCTCGCCTGCAGTTCATACAAAACTCTTCTGAGCTGCTCTAGTAGAAGAACTCACATTTCTCTGATCCTTAAAACTCTTCACTGGCTTCCAGTTTCTTTCAGGATCAACTTTAAAATTCTGGTTCTTACTTTCAGATCTATTCATGGTCAGACTCCTCCTTACATCAGTGATCTGATCCAGCCTTACACCCCAGCTCGGGCTCTGAGGTCTGTGGATCAGAATCTACTGATGGTTCCTGAACACGGTTCAGGACCAGAGGAGAGAAATCCTTCCAGACTGTTGCTCCTAAGCTTTGGAACGATCTTCTTCTTCTGTGTTTGATGATCTACTGACTCCTTCAAGTTCTCAATCAACCTCTGTATGTTGTTGGACTGTGGGAGCAAAAGCCGTTAAATATTCTGAAGCAGATCCAACTTAAATAAACTCAACCTGACTTAAATAAACCTTGCTTTGTTTTTCCTCTTTCATCTGATTCCTGCATGTTAGGATTCCACTCTTTTAACTTCCTACACACACACACACACACACACACACACACACACACACACACACACACACACACACACACACACACACACACACACACACACACACACACACACACACACACACACACACACACACACACACACACACACACACACACACACACACACACACACACACACACACACACTCACAGCCTGTTGAAACATGCAGAGGAGGCGCAGACGTGGAAAGCACCACACGCTTCGTCTACTAGACACGTAACCCAGACATGATCTGAAACCCAGTAAGACCCTGGTGTTCCCTCCCTCACCCCCCATCCTCACCCCCTCCCTCACCCCTCTCCCCCCTCCCTCACATCTGATTGACGCGTCCACACTTGTCGGTGCAGCCTCGTGCATATGGAATGTGTACGATCATGAGTGTGTGCTGACATCTTTGCAGAAGAAATGGGTGAGGAGAGAGAGGAGGGTGAGGAGAGAGAGGAGGGTGAGGAGGGTGAGGAGAGAGAGGAGGGTGAGGAGAGAGAGGAGGGTGAGGAGGGGGAGGAGAGAGAGGAGGGGGAGGAGAGAAGAGGGTGAGGAGGGTGAGGAGAGAGAAGAGGGTGAGGAGGGTGAGGAGAGAGAAGAGGGTGAGGAGAGAGAAGAGAGTGAGGAGAGAGAGGAGGGTGAAGAGGGTGAGGAGAGAGAAGAGGGTGAGGAGGGGGAGGAGGGTGAGGAGAGAGAAGAGGGTGAGGAGGGTGAGGAGAGAGAAGAGGGTGAGGAGGGTGAGGAGAGAGAAGAGGGGGAGGAGGGTGAGGAGAGAGAGAAGAGAGTGAGGAGAGAGAGGAGGGTGAAGAGGGTGAGGAGAGAGAAGAGGGTGGGGAGGGGGAGGAGGGTGAGGAGAGAGAGGAGGGTGAGGAGAGAGAGGAGGGTGAGGAGAGAGAGGAGGGTGAGGAGAGAGAGGAGGGGGAGGAGGGTGAGGAGAGAGAAGAGGGTGAGGAGGGTGAGGAGAGAGAAGAGGGGGAGGAGGGTGAGGAGAGAGAAGAGAGTGAGGAGAGAGAGGAGGGTGAAGAGGGTGAGGAGAGAGAAGAGGGTGAGGAGGGGGAGGAGAGAGAAGAGGGGGAGGAGGGTGAGGAGAGAGAGGAGAGAGAGGAGGGTGAAGAGGGTGAGGAGAGAGAAGAGGGTGAGGAGGGTGAGGAGGGTGAGGAGAGAGAGGAGGGTGAGGAGGGGGAGGAGAGAGAAGAGGGTGAGGAGGGTGAGGAGAGAGAAGAGGGTGAGGAGAGAGAGGAGGGTGAGGAGGGTGAGGAGAGAGAGGAGGGGGAGGAGGGGGAGGAGGGTGAGGAGAGAGAGGAGGGTGAGGAGAGAGAGGAGAGAAAGGGGGTAGAGGAGAGAGAGGAGGGTGAGGAGGGTGAGGAGAGAGAGGAGGGTGAGGAGGGGGAGGAGGGTGAGGAGAGAGAGGAGGGTGAGGAGGGTGAGGAGAGAGAGGAGGGTGAGGAGAGAGGAGAGAGAGGAGGGTGAGGAGGGTGAGGAGAGAGAGGAGAGACAGGAGAGAGAGGAGGGGGAGGAGAGAGAGGAGGGTGAGGAGAGAGAGGAGGGTGAGGAGGGTGAGGAGAGAGAGGAGGGTGAGGAGGGTGAGGAGAGAGAGGAGGGGGAGGAGGGTGAGGAGGGTGAGGAGGGTGAGGAGAGAGAGGAGGGTGAGGAGGGTGAGGAGGGTGAGGAGAGAGAGGAGGGTGAGGAGGGTGAGGAGAGAGAGGAGGGTGAGGAGAGAGAGGAGGGTGAGGAGGGTGAGGAGAGAGAGGAGGGGGAGGAGAGAGAGGAGGGTGAGGAGAGAGAGGAGGGTGAGGAGAGAGAGGAGGGTGAGGAGGGTGAGGAGAGAGAGGAGGGTGAGGAGGGTGAGGAGAGAGAGGAGGGTGAGGAGGGAGAGGAGGGTGAGGAGAGAGAGGAGGGTGAGGAGAGAGAGGAGGGTGAGGAGAGAGAGGAGGGTGAGGAGAGAGAGGAGGGTGAGGAGGGGGAGGAGGGGGAGAGAGACCCTCTAATTTACACCGAACACGCCCTGGAACGATGAGAGGAAAGTCTTGAGTCTAGAAATCAAAGACGCAGATGTTCTCCTGGACCTTCAGCCGGAAACACTTTTACGAGACGCTCGAAATCTGGTGTCGGTTCTGATCCGCCGGCACTTCTGAAGCAGGTGCTTTGAAACTGACTTTCTTTTTTAAGCATTAAATTGTATTTTTCTTTTAACTGAATCCAATCAATTCTATATATATATTTTGTATTAAATACTTGACTTAAAAAAAAATCGAATATTTTCTAAATTAATTGTTTATTTTCTTCCATATAAAGATTAAATTCCGATCCTGCGACTCAAAGACAGATGACTGTTCCATCGAGCATCTCTGCACTCTGTTGGTCATTGTCTGCTCGAACCGTTTAACCAACATTTTTATACATTCTTTGATTCAATCATTATAAAAACCCAAATACAACCTTTTAATATACAAATCATTGAATTCAAGTATCTAAAAGTAATATTCAACCGTAAACAAAACATTATTTCATTAAAAAAAAGATTCATCATTCAACAATATCCCGATGACGCTGAGATCTTCCACATAAACCCACCTTTCCTGTCTCCGGGCGTTCAGTTTGATCATGACGGCCATCGTGACGAGCGCCGACGACGACCCAACGGCGCCGAGAACGAAGCCCAGGATACTGTCTGCGAGAAGATCAGACGCGAATGAGAAAAACACTGTAGTTGTTGCCGAACCAGTGGACCGTGTTGACGTGTGAATGTTTAAACCAGGGGTGGGCAAACTCGGTCCTCGAGGGCCACAGGGTGTCCAGGTTTTTGTTCCAACCGATCAAGAGGACACATTTTGACCAATCAGGTGTCTAAGCAGTGTAATCAGTTGAGTGTCAGTCAGGTGTTGCTAATTTTAGCTGAAACCTCATTGGTTAAAATGTGCATGCTGGATCGGTTGGAACAAAAACCTGGACACCCTGCGGCCCTTGAGGACCGAGTTTGCCCACCCCTGGTTTAAAACATTTTAAAACAGACACAAAATATATATATATTGTAGTGATTAAATATTCTAAGGTAAGGTAAGGTAAGGTAAGGTAGAACTTTATTGATCCCTCAGGACTCCTTCGGGACTCCTTTTTTCCAATCGCCACAGCAAATACAGCAATTGTTCATAAAAAATAAATCAAAATAAAATAAGAACAAGAACAAAGAGAAATCAATTCTATTGGCATATTAAGGTTCATTTTCTTTTAAAAAAACTTTTTTGTATTTTAAGATCTCCATCATACTTTGGCTAGTCCCTCTGTTTCTGTCTTGTCATCCCTCACAACAGTTTTGGCCCCTGAGCTCTTTGTTTAATATTCAACCACATGTTCCGGCCTCGTAATCCCTTCCCTGCTCTCTGTATAAATATTTCCCAAACTGTAGTTGTGTCATTTTATAGTTTAAAAAGTACTAACTGTCAGAAATATTCCTGCACGATCAAGTGTATTTTTTTTTCTCACGCAAAACTCCAGGATTAGTTTACGCAACAGTGCTCGTCTGCTCGGTGACCCCGAGAGTAACGTCATCTTAGCAACAGCTCTGGTGTTGATACGCTCCTCAGTACCAGCAGAAGCGTCTCAATCCCTGGGATCTGGATGTTATCGAGCAGAAACATCTGCCGCACGTCCTCCCGTCCTCTGACGTCACCCGCGGGGGTTTCATCCGAAAAGGAACCGAGCGAACCAGACGTGCGGCAGGTTCCTCCGCCCGCCTCTGGTGATTACATTTTAGATGCAGAGACAAGTCCACAGTTTATCTTGCGCTGGAGATGCTATCGGTTTCGGGATGTTTTGATGACCCCGGCGCGGCCCCCGAGCCTCGTTCCTTATCGCCGACGAGGTTTCTGTGAGCAGGAGATGACAGAGATGTCAGCGCACAATGATGCCGTTGATCCTCCTTCACAGGTGAGTTCCAGGCTCGCAGCTACTGTTCTCATCAGGCCTGTCATCTCGTCGGCCTCGCAGCCAGAAAAAAAAGGGCTGGAGATGATCGGGGAATACAGAGCAGCTCGACAGGAGGAACCAAACATTCTTCAGTTGTTAAGAGGTCACGGGGAAGGAATTTGTGCGCACACGTTTACAAATGTCAACGCTGGAGGCGAAGCATTTTTGACTTCTATGGTCACGAGCAGGAGAATCTGGTGATGAGATAACTATCACGATACAAGAACAACGATACGATATATTGCCATTTTATATGATAGTGTAGTAACAAGTATATATGTGTAGTATTGTCGAGTACCTGACTCTGGTGTTGTAGTATTTACAGACCACATGACTCTTGACGAAGTCGTAACTGCTTTCATTTGTTTTCAAACCAAAATATGTCCAAACATCGGCTTTAAAAGCTGCTGGAGTCGACTGTATCCTCTCGTCCTCAGTCTTTGCCATTATAAAGTGGGATTTAATTGTTCCTTTAGCTGTGGAGGATGTAATGACTGCTGCCACCTAGCGGCCGGAAGTTTAATTGCAACACAAAAATGAACAAACCCCCTGAATATTTGCACGTTAAATTAAAATATATGTATTTTTTAAATAGAGGTTTTAAATGGTTTTAAATAACAAAAATGGCCAGGTTTTGGTTTATCAATATTTAGTACACGCCGAGTTATCAGGGGTAAGGTGGTAAAAAAAAGAGAAATGGGAGCAGAAATGCACAAACAGTAATAAAGCCCAAAGTTCATGTGTGGGAATCGCTGATAGACAAGGGAGGAAATTGCACAAGTTCAGATCACAAGAGCATTTTGGGTAGGATTCAAAAAGGCAAATTGAAAATGAATGCTCACCAGTTCAGACAAAAAACCTCTCAAATAAAAACAGACGAGCACATGTGCGTCACAAGTGTAAATATGAGAACAAATCTACCACGTGAGACACTGATGAGTGAATATCAGGCACACGTGTGGAGATCACTGATCTCAAATCACTAATGTAGGAGGACACATGTGCAAATCACTAATGTACGAGGACACATGTGCAAATCACTAATGTACGAGGACACATGTGCAAATCACTAATGTACGAGGACACGTGTGCAAATCACTAATGTACGAGAACACGTGTGCAAATCACTAATGTACGAGGACACGTGTGCGAATCACTAATGTACGAGGATACGTGTGCAAATCACTAATGTACGAGGACACGTGTGCAAATCACTAATGTACGAGAACACGTGTGCAAATCACTAATGTACGAGGACACGTGTGCGAATCACTAATGTACGAGGACACGTGTGCAAATCACTAATGTACGAGGACACGTGTGCAAATCACTAATGTATGAGGACACGTGTGCAAATCACTAATGTACGAGGACACTTGTGCAAATCACTAATGTACGAGGACACGTGTGCAAATCACTAATGTACAAGGACACATGTGCAAATCACTAATGTACGAGGACACGTGTGCAAATCACTAATGTACGAGGACACGTGTGCAAATCACTAATGTACGAGTACACGTGTGCAAATCACTAATGTACGAGGACACATGTGCAAATCACTAATGTACGAGGACACGTGTGTGAATCACTAATGTACGAGTACACGTGTGCAAATCACTAATGTACGAGGACACGTGTGCAAATCACTAATGTACGAGGACACATGTGCAAATCACTAATGTACGAGGACACGTGTGCGAATCACTAATGTACGAGGACACGTGTGCAAATCACTAATGTACGAGGACACGTGTGCAAATCACTAATGTACGAGGACACGTGTGCAAATCACTAATGTACGAGTACACGTGTGCAAATTACTAATGTACGAGGACACATGTGCAAATCACTAATGTACGAGTACACATGTGCAAATCACTAATGTACGAGTACACATGTGCAAATCACTAATGTACGAGGACACATGTGCAAATCACTAATGTACGAGGACACATGTGCAAATCACTAATGTACGAGGACACATGTGCAAATCACTAATGTACGAGGACACATGTGCAAATCACTAATGTACGAGTACACATGTGCAAATCACTAATGTACGAGTACACATGTGCAAATCACTAATGTACGAGGACACATGTGCAAATCACTAATGTACGAGGACACGTGTGCAAATCACTAATGTACGAGGACACATGTGCAAATCACTAATGTACGAGGACACGTGTGCAAATCACTAATGTACGAGGACACGTGTGCAAATCACTAATGTACGAGGACACGTGTGCAAATCACTAATGTACGAGGACACGTGTGCAAATCACTAATTCTCACTAGAAAACCAAATCACATAAAGAGTAGAGCATCCGTTTGAATTACAATCTCGTGAGAATTACAAGAAGCAGACACCATAACAACAGACTGGGAGCTGCTGCTGAAGTTTGTTGTGTTTATTTGCACTTTGTTCTTGTTCTTTCTTTTATGAACCAATCGTCTGCTGGGAACTGAAAACCCAATTCCAAGATCTGCCGAGGGAACTAATAAAGTCTATCTATCTATTAGGCCTGTGCTGTATTTATTTTGGTTACGATATGAATTTTTAATAAACCGTTTTGCATGCGCGGTGGGAAAGTGTTTCAGCGGGGGGGGAATCATTTCACTGCTGCACACCAACAACACAGCGTCTGCACAGGAAAGTACACCAAAAGAGGTGTTTTAGAGTACGAGTAGTTTTAGAGTAAGAGTAGTTTTAGAGAACCAGTAGTTTTAGAGTACGAGTAGTTTTAGAGAACCAGTAGTTTTAGAGTACGAGTAGTTTTAGAGTACCAGTATTTTTAGAGAACCAGTAGTTTTAGAGAACCAGTAGTTTTAGAGTACCAGTAGTTTTTAGAGTACCAGTAGTTTTAGAGTACCAGCAGTTTTTAGAGTACCAGTAGTTTTAGAGTACCAGTAGTTTTAGAGTACCAGCAGTTTTTAGAGTACCAGTAGTTTTAGAGTACCAGCAGTTTTTAGAGTACCAGTAGTTTTAGAGTACCAGTAGTTTTAGAGTACCAGTAGTTTTGAGAGTACCAGTAGTTTTAGAGTACCAGTAGTTTTGAGAGTACCAGTAGTTTTAGAGTACCAGTAGTTTTAGAGTACCAGTAGTTTTAGAGTACCAGTAGTTTTAGAGTACCAGTAGTTTTAGAGTACCAGTAGTTTTAGAGTACCAGTAGTTTTAGAGTACCAGTAGTTTTAGAGTACCAGTATTTTTAAAGTACCCTCTACATCTAATCTGCAAGTGTTGGGTTGAGTTAACGAACATCAAGGATATGGTTCCTGTAAATACTGTAGACGATAATGATGGTTAACTGCACTGATTATGCAAACTATGTTCAATAGAAATGTTGTATTTTTACCATTATCATTCTCATCTTTAACTTTAAATACTTTGAAGGGGTCATAGTTTTCATATGATACAGTCCTTATCAAAGTAAAAATGGGCGATTTAAAGCCAAAAAAATGTAGTAATTATTTTCTTATTTGAAAAAAATGTGTATAAGAACACCCTTCAATGAAAGGAAATACAGTCAAATACCGGGAAACCAATGTGATTTAAAAAAAACTAAACTGTGATATGAAAATTCTGTCATGTTATCTAGAACTTTTGGATAATCAATCACAAAAATGTGCAATTTACAAAAGCGAGAGAGAAAAATGGGAGCATGTGCAAATTATTAATATGTTTGAACCACAAACAACGTGTGTGATTCAAAATGTCTGACAGGGTTATAGAGTCTCACGGGTCGGCGCTATAACAAACACGAACACGTCTGAAGAAAGTCGCTAAAATTAGAAACATCGTTGAAACTTCTTCCTCCGAGTCTTTAACTTTATCTTCCAGCGAAGTCATGATTCGTGACGCGACGATCGCTGCTGTCGGCTCCGATCACATTAATATTCATGGGTCGCGGATCCAGGTGGCGCTGTGAGCTCCAGGTCCTGACACCCGGCCCCGCCCTCCGCTGGCTGACACCCGGTGCAGGTTCTAATCCGTCCGAGGCTCGGAGCGGAGATTAGAGATCCAGAGACAGAAGGATTCTTAAACCGCCGCCTCTGCTGACAGGCGTCGTATCAACAAAGACTCATTAACTCAGAGAGAGACGAACTGGTGAGTCGAGCAGCGACGCAGAAAGAGGAGGAAGGATGCGTTTCTGACGGTCGGGTCGGTTTTGTGGCGTTGATCACGCAACACCTGGACCGCGGCGCCGCCGGTCATGTTGCAGGTTGTTAACGCTTGTTGGTTTAATGGACGTGTCAGCGAGAGTGAGATGCTGGTCCAGAGGTGAAGAAGAAGATGTCAGTCAGGACACGTGTTCTCGCCCAGATCGTTTTGATCGCTGTGGTTATCCTTCTCAAAACAATGGTTTACTTTATCTAAAAAAAAAATGATTTAGGACCCATTTTGACTTTCCACTAACTTTAGACCCCCAGCAGATCAAACTAGTTTTTCATCGTCACCGTAAACCAACTAACATTGTGTGTCGGTAGAAGACGTCTGGCCAAGGTTAGGTTGAGGTGAACTAGGGCTAAACGATTCATCGAAATTTGCCATATAATCGCGATTAAAAATATATATATATTACTTTATCGCAAAGATTGCGATTTTATTTAATTATGTTTATTCGATTTTCGGGCCTTCATGTTGTCACGTGACTTGAGAGCGTTGTCGAGCGCAGCCGGATATGGCAGGATATGTTTGGAGTATTGTCGAGTACTTGAATTTACAGACCACATGACTCTTGACGAAGTCGTAACTGCTTTCATTTGTTTTCAAACCAAAATATGTCCAAACATCAGCTTTAAAAGCTGCTGGAGTCTAATGTATCCTCTCGTCCTCAGTCATTGCGGAGCTCTTAGTGAATTTCATTGTTCCCTTAGCTGCTGAGGACATAATGACTGCTGCCATCTAGTGGCTGGAGGTTTATTTGCAACACGTAGCATGCGAATATTTGCATGTTATGTGTAAATAAAAAATAAAAAATAAAATTATTTTGTTTTGTACATACTTATTGTCAAACCAAACATTGTTTTAATTGATACGGTGCCGTTGACTATTGTGTGAGTGAATGACATGCAAATAAAATCAAAAGAATAAAATAAAATAAAAGAATCAAAAGACACTGAATCATGTCAAACAACAAACAATAGGACATAGAAGAGGCTCAACGGTAGAGGGAACGCTGCCACCTTGAGGCGGCTACGAGTCACTACAACCTAAGATAACAGACGAGTCCAGGTGGTTCTAATAACGCACACAGAGCCGGTTGAGTCCAGGTTAAGACTCTTATGGCTCGTAGCTAATGGCCTGCAGAGGGTCTCGGCTTTCAAAGAGGCTGAAGTGGAGGAAGATCCCAGAACCCTCTGGACCACCAGCCACACAGCAGGGGGTCGACCCTTTGTCAAGGAACCGCAATAACTATTGGACGAAGAAGACGGTTTTAAGGCAGAACGGCTCTCAAAATTAAAGTTAAACATCCATCTTTATTATGGTGTTGTGTGTCTGTGTACACACACCATCTCGCCGATGACCTCCAATGACCCTGGCAATAACCTTTGACCCTGTTTACACAACAAGAATGAGGTCTTGAATAAACTAAAACAAGCAAAACAACTTCCCAGATGATAAACTACACTGAAGCAGCTCCTGGACCTCATGTCTCTCTTGTACTGAATTTTGACCCAAAGGTTTAAATCAGTCATCATTTTATTTTTAAATTGATTTAATTAATGATATTTTTACACATTAAGTTTGATATTCTAATTCCAATAATTAAAAAAATATATTTGCAAAATTCTTTATTTTACAGACTCTTAAATTCAATATAAAAAAGTTTCCACTAAAATATCACATAACTATATAACTCAACATTAATTGAGATACAAATATATATTTATTTTTATTTAGAAAACTGAATTAAAGTTTAAATCTTTCAATGTACAAATTATTGAATTAAATTACGTCGAAAAATTAAAATAATTATAATAAGAAGTATAAAGGTTTCAACAATTGAAATATTAAATGAAACGATTTAAAATTACTGATTAATTTCCATATAACTGTCTCACTCCAAATAAAACTTCTTAAAGTATTTTCTTTAAGTACTTAAAAAACAAGTTGTACCTTTAGTTCCTGCTCTGCAAGATTCAAATTCAACCTTCATGTTGTGCTCATCCTTCATCCTACTTCCAGCACCATTTGTAGCAGCCAAGAAATAGGTCTTCTTCGTGACTCACCTGTGAGGCACTGCGTGATCTCGCCGCTCCAGGTGCCGTCGGGCCGACAGGTGCGCTCCGTGGACCCGTAGAGGGCGTAGCGAGGGTCGCAGGAGAAGGTCAGCGAGTCTCCTTGAAGGTACCTGGTCCCGTTCTTCTTCCCGTTCCTGGGCGTCGGGATCCAACCGCAGGACACGACTGCCCAGAGGGTTTTGAGGTCAGAACCCGGATCATCAGGACTGGAACAGAACTGTTTCAGACTCACCCGTCTCCAGGTCCTGGACGAGTCGTCGGTGACCTTGATAGAACCTCAAGGTGGCGTTCCCCGCCTCCAGCCGACGGGTCATCAGGGTGTCGTATCTACAGAGCTCTGCTCCGGACCCTGAACACATCAGCAGCATGTCGGGCACCAGCGGGTCGCCGGGGTCCTGGGCCGGGGAGAAGTCCGGGACGAACGTGGGGTCGTGGCTCGGAGCCCGAAGGTAGGAGCTGACCAGGAAGTCGGAGTCGTACGTGAAGAGGGACGAGTCTTTGGAGATGTTCCCTGAAGAGAAAGAAGTTCAGCTGCAGGACATTCTGGGTTCGACACAAACTCACAGCTGGCTCCGAGGTCGAAGACCTGTTGGTCCGAGGCGTTCACCGCGGCGCTCATGGATCCGAGGAGACCCTCGAAGGTCTCTGGGAACTCTGGCGGGAGCAGGACTGTGGCGGCCATGTTCCCGGCAGAGACCCGGAGGTCCACGGCGGCGCCGGAGGAGAACATGACCGTGACGTTCTGACGAGTCGGCGAGAACACGAACGCTCCTGCAGGATCACGGACCGGTGAGATGACCTGACCCCAACCCCCCTTCTCGCCCCCTCGCCTCCCCCCTCTCACCCTTCAGGTCCATCCAGCTCTGCTCCGTAAACGAAAGAACCTTCTGGTTCCTCAGAACCTGCAAACCCTCGTCCACCAGACGCACCTCGATGACATCAGACATGTTTTGTTTCATCGCCACAGAGGACAGACGCGTCGCTTTGGCTTCTTTGCCTGACGAAAGAAAAAATAGTTTTTCAATAAAAAAAATGTCTTGATCACGCCGTCTTGAAGAACCTCTACCCCTCCTTTAATCTCTTTCAAAGGCTCCACCGGACTATAGAGTTGAGATTGAGTTCACTTCGTCGACTCACCATCTTGCAACCTGACCGCCTCAGTCCGGATCTGCACACTCAGCGATTTGTTCTGCACCAGAACCAGCTGGTACTCTCCCCGGCCATTGAAGGTGAAGTCCAGGCCGCCGACCGTGATGAAATGTGGGTCGCCCAGAACCACCCCTGGAGGAGGAGGAAGCATGTCAGAATAAAATATTGGTGTTTAAGATTAGGTTCAGAATCAAATTGTCTTTTTCTCATTCCAAGAAATTATGTTCATCATTTTATATAATATATATATATATACAGTATATATTGGAAATACTTTAATTCATTGCCCCTTATTTATGGAATTGAATGGATAAAAAACAAACGTTTTAAATGAACTTAATTAACTCAATTAATAATTATAATGATGGTGATAATTACAATAATTATGATAACAACAACAAATACAAAACAAAATAAATAATAACAATGATAATTCTTACAATAATATAACAATAATAATAACAATGATAATTCTTACAATAATATAATATAATAACAATCATAATTCTTACAATAATATAACAATAATAATAACAAGAATGGTGATGATGATGATAACGACAATAATATATCTTTTTAATTATTATAATAACAATGATGATAATAACATTAATACTAATTAAATAATTTAAATATGATAACAATGAATATGATATCAACTTCAACTGCATAATATAAATAAAAACAAAGCTAATTATAATATAATGATAAAAATGATGATAGTAAAAATAATAATAATGACAACAACAATAATAATAATAAAAATGACTATCATAACAATCATAAAAACTATTCTTCTTATTAAACTTATAATTCTAAGAATTAAAACAAATAATAATGTCTAGCAAGACAGAAAGCGGAGTAGAAAGAACCTTCTTGAACTCGTGGTAAATACATCTGGACGCAGCAACAAAGCTTATGTGGGACAAACATGGGGGAGATTATCTGGATCAGAACCACGTTCTCCTCACTTTCTCACACACGCCTGGTTTTCTTCTCCGTGTGTGTTTGTGGCGACAAACAAACACACGACGACATGTTTTCCCGAGTCATAATTCAGTCTGTAATCAAGTTAACTTTGACTCTTTGGTCTCCGGCCAGTCAGCGCTTGTCAAACACGAACCCCCTGACATCTGCTTCTCACTGAACTCAGCCACGACCCTAAACAGACTCACCGGCGTTGGGGGGCCGGTACTTGCCACAGCCGCTGGAGGGTCTGTGTTTGAGGTAGAGCGGGCAGTTGTCGGACCACAGGCAGCAGTGGTAGAAGCTCAGCACGTCGGCTGCCCAGTGGGAGTACCCGGGTACCCGGGGGGGCTCCCTGTACGGAGGGGACCCCCAGTCGTGGGCCCGGTCCGGGGTGCTGCCGCCGTAAGAGTCGCCGGTCAGGACCAGCGAACCGCCGTCGTCGTAGCAACACTGCTGTCCGGAGCCCTGCGAGGAGCTGCCGGGGGAGAGATCAGGACGAGGGGGGGCAGGGAGTCTGAGGGGTGACCTACCTGGCCTGGACGGACCGGACACAGTGGACACTCCCCGGGTGATACGTGCACACGCTTCCCCCCTCCATGTCGCAGCTGAAGTCCGTCTGAGACACGGAAACAAACGGGTTCTTTCATCAGTCATCGCTGAGTAATCATTCAATGATGGGGTTCCACACAGCTCTGTCCCGGGCCTCCTACTGACCCACTTGTTGTGAAATCGAATTATTATGAGATGAATGTTTATAAAAGAAACAATGAGGATGTATTGGGCTGAATATTCCTGGCTCTTCTTTTTTCACTTGTATTTTGGTGAGTTTTACTTTGATTATTGACCATCTTTTTCCCCTTTTCGTGGTTAGAGCATTGGGACACCACCTCACTTCCTGGTCTGTGTTTGTTACTGACTGTTTGAGATTTTCACTTTGGACTGAGAGGAAGGACTTGTATTTGTTTGCCGCCATCTGGTGGACTTTTTCATTACTGCGTTTTAGTCTTTTACTCCTGGGCCTCTTTCCTTAAATCTTTACTGACATGTTTTATGAAGAAAAGGATAAAAAAAAACTGTGGTAATAAGTCAAATTCATATTTTAAAAAAATAGATATAATTAGATTAGAGTTTATCTATCCAACTATCTATCTATATAAGATATAAGAGATAATGTCAGAATTTAGAGAAGTGTTAATGGGTGAAAAATATTAAATCGTTTTACGAGTTTAATAAAATGTTTTTTTGTTTATGTCACATTTTCTAATTGAGCGACGTGAATAAAAACGACAAGATAAAATGTCATAGTTCATCAACTCACATGGAATCTTCCTTTATCCGCGCGGGCCTGGGTCAGGGTACACGGACAGTCCAGCAGCTGGTCCAGGAAGTCCGGCAGCTGGTCCTCGAGAGCGTCCCACTGCCGACACTTGTCCTGAGCCCACGTCACCGAGTCCTCTCTGAAGTCCTGAGGCAGGTGCCAGGCCAGGATGTGGTCCTCGCTCCAGAGAGCCTCCACATTCCTGCACGGATCAACGACCAAACTCAAACACCGGTCTCTGGCTCCCCCTGCAGGAAGTCAAGCTTACTTCTCGCCGTCCGACTCGGAGCTTGCAGTGACTCGGATGTTTCCGATCTCCCAGCTGGAGAATTCCTTCGAGGGCTGTGGGATGAAGCCGAAGGATCCTGAGTTGGGAACGTTCGTAGCGACGGAGTACAAGTATCTGAGGTCCGCCCGTGGGCTGCTGCCGGGTGTGTCGAGGGTCTCTCTGTACCCCCACAGCTCCACGTCGACCCGCTCGGTTCGGAGCAGCCGACGGTCCCAGGTCATCTCCAGACGCCCCGACACTCCGGCGGTCCCGTAGTTCATCCACTGGGTGGAGTTGAGGAGAGCAACTTGAAACGCTGAGTCAGCTTTACTGGGGTGAACTGAACACACAATAGTTGTTGATTTAAATAATGAATGTTTAGTTTAGATACTTCATAGGAAAACCTGATTAACAGAAACTCTCTTTACGCTTGTTTTCAACTTCCTGTTTACACAGTTAAATCATGAACTTCTCCTGGAAATAGGTTTTCTTGCTTCATCAAGTATATAAGTCTTAATGTTTCCACATAATCATCAAAGAATTCATCTTTGTCTCAGGTCGGCCCCGGGGCCTCCACCCATTCTATTTTTTGGTACAAGATAATTACATTTTAAACAGTTGGTTTTTTATTTAAAACGATTTTTAGTGTTTTTTGTTCAAGCCGTGTGTCGTCTCTGGGTCAAGGTGACCCGAAGGCCCAAAAACAAATGTGTTTGTGGTATCCCTTGTGTCGTCTCTGGGTCAAAGTGAACGACCTTCAGCACTGCATATGAATTTATGGAGGCCAGGGAGGTCGTTCACATTTTCTTTTAGTAACAGAAATGTGCTCTAAATAATAAATCTACAGTAACTGAATGTTCATAAAGGAATTATTAACGGTTCATTGTTAAGGATTTTAACAGAATCTAAATTATTTACTTAATGCACACTCACAAATTACTTAACAACAGATTCAAATAAAAATATTATTTATAATTTTATATTATATCAAATTTGCCGCTAAATCTATATTTATTCGGGAGTTTACATTTTAACACGAGTAAAACCGTAAATAACATCGACCAATAATGCATATTATTAAGTCACAAATATTGTATCTTTTGATATTTAAAAAACAAAATCATACTTTTTTAAGACAGGCATTTAAGGTCATTCTGAATATCTATGATTTGATCCAATTTTTTTACAAAACTTACTAAATAAACATAGAAATAAGTTATAAGAACATTTAATTATTTATAAATATTTGATCTTTAATGATTTGGGCTGCACATGAGTTTGTATTGTTTTTTCCTTTAATTGAAATGTAAGCATTTAAATATTATTATCTTTTTTTTTCAATGTTGTTTATCTCTTAAATGGTCTGATCTCACATTAAAATACGTTACTGCCGTATTCTGTTGTATATTCTTTTACACTCAAACTAAAAAATAAAAATATAAACTAGCTTCATTTTTTTATTTTGAACGACTCACCAGAGAGATATTCTCCTGATCTGTCAAAGTTGATTCCATCTGTCGAGACGTCAAACTGGATCCATCCGGTCTCCAGCAGCAGAGGAGTGACACAGTGTCCACTCCCGGCCTCGTCCAGGAACCCTTCGGTCAGGATCTGACCTCTGAACCTGACAAACAAACATATTGTTTCACAAAACGTTTCTTAATAAATTATAATCCAGTGGTTTCACTCGTGGAGAGATGTTCAGGGACTCGGACCTGCAGAGGAGACGCTGCCCGGGGTCAAAGACCACATCCAGGATCTTCAGAGCGCGTCCCCCGAGCATGCAGCTGGAGTGTGGCGCCACCTGCAGGCAGAACTGCGTGTAGTCCGAGCAGCAGTTGCGCAAAGTTGCGCAGGTGACGAGGCAGGAACACTTGTGCACCTGAACCCCGCACTGTCCTCGACACGACTGACCTGTGACGGAAACAAGGACGACAATAAGAAACTTCACACACTGTTGTAGAATAAAATAAAAATAAAAAATTCTCTAAATATAGAAATATATCGGTATCAAAATTATTTCCTCGTTATTTTCATTAAATACAACAAAGTAATGTTTGGAATTTAACCATATATTTTTTTAATATTTATGTATGAATCTTTTTCTTTATATTTGTTTGATTTATATCTTGGATTTTTTATTTTCATTAATTTTTTCCTTTATTTTATTTCTGCATTTGCTCAATATCGTTTTTTTTTTCCTGGTCTATGTCCATGTTTATCTAATAACAACAGTTACAATGATAATGAAAAATAATAACTGTGTATATATAGGACTGTAATATGATCCAGGTAAGGGGGAAGGTGATGTTTAACACGTGGTGTATAGTAAACAAAACTTGAAAAAGGTGATGAAAGATCACGTGTTGATACATATGGACAATAACTGTCTTTACTTTTAAATAAACGAAGATTCCTGTCGTGTCTAAGAGTCCATATTATTAATGTCAACGTGACCACAATAATCTTAACGTCTTAAATGTTCTTATTCTGACTGAATGTAAATGACAGTATAACGAGAGTATTTGAGAACGATCCATCAACGTGTTGACATTTTCTTGTTATGTTTAAATATGCGAACAATGGATACCAAACAAAACTCTTCCACACATTCACAATCACAAATACATATATTTTTTAAAAACACATACCTTCTGTTTTAAGAGATAAAAAAGAGAGAAGTCCGAGCAAAAGTAGAAAATTCTTCATTTTACTTCCAGGAAACAGATTTCGCTCCATCATGGACGTCAACTCGAGTCAAAGGTCGAATAACAGGCGAACAAAACACTCGCGTAAACTAGTTTATAGACATAATTTAAAAAATTCTTCTTAAATATAGAAAAAAAAGATTATTGTCCTCGCGGTTTGAAGCTCCAACAATAAGAAAATTCACCGTTTGTTTAGGTGAAACAACGTAACATCTCGCGATATCATAAACGGCGTAGTCATGTCCATGTCTGCGCATGCGCCCTCCCCCAGGACTCGTCCCTGCAGACTGACGCGGAAAGAAGCGACAATTTTAAAATACTTAAAAAAAACAACCTTATTTTTTTTTTTTCTAAAGCTCAGATAAATGTATATTTCGTGGATCGATGGCAGCAGCAGGCGATAGATAAACAGGTTTGAATGAGGTGAACGAGGCTAGTTAGCTTGTTAGCTTTGTGTTGCAGCAGCTGCTTCACTATATATTTGTTTTTATTATCATCAAAATGTACTTTCTTTACACAATACTCGCCTCTTTAGTTGCGTTTTTTGCCCTGAAATGGCTGAAAAAGAGGCGATATTGCACGGATCTGAAGCGTCTGGATGGAAAAACCGTCCTTATTACAGGTAATGATCATTTTCTTGTTGATTATATTATTATATTTGAAGGAATGAAGTAGTTTCAGTGTGTATTTATATTTGTTTTTCCTGCTTATTCATCATCTTTAGTGATTGTTAGGTTATGAAGAGAAACATGGATCACTGATACTTCCTGAATTTAACATTTAAATCATCTTTAAATTGCTTCGTTAAAATGCTGTTGTTTTTAAGCATTAACATTTATTTTTTAATACTTCAATATTTGCTATATTGTAAAGTTGAGTTGAATAATTAAATTCCAATAATTCAAAAATACGTTTTCTAAATTCAATTGATTTAAATTCGTAGCATTTTAAAAGTGTCGTCATTCTAACAGACTAATCCAATCGATCCCTGAACATCTAACTTTTAAATGAAGCTACTAAACTAGTATTAGTTAAAAATAGCTCAACTCTTTTTTCGTGATGATCACGTGATCATCTGCACGTCAATGACTGCACAAAAGTTTGATCGAGTAGCTCGGCAATCATTTGGTTTTGTCTGGTGTCACTATTATATCCACATTTTTATATTGAATTTAGAAGGCTGTGCATTAAAAAATAGTGATTTTGAACAGTTCACTTTTTAATTTTTTTAATTAATATTCAAATCGCCATGTGTAAAAAACTTTTTGTAAATGTTATAAAATATATATCGAATTTATTTATTAAAAAAAAATGCAACCTGAAATATTGAAATAATTGTATTTATTCACATACGTTCTGTTGCTTCTGGGTCACTTTTTTTCCGGGCCTACGGGTCACCTTGACCCTAAGAGAACCCAAGGGTTAAAAACAATCCTCAATTGAAAAAAAGTAAGAAAGTTACACAAATACTTCCATAGTGATTCTGTTGCAGATTATTAGGAAGTTATTTCAACTGTGGTGTTCCACAGGGGTCAGTCTATGGGCCACCTACATTTTCATTGGATTTCTTTACCTTCGTCAGGTGGTAACGCCGGCATCGGCAAGGAGACGGCGATCGCCTTGGCGATGAGGGGCGCCCGGGTGATCATCGCCTGTCGGGACGAGGAGAAGGCAGACAAGGCTGTGAGGGAGATCAGGTTCAAGAGCCGCAGCCTGGCGGTGCTGCACATGGAGCTGGACCTGGCCAACCTGCGCTCGGTCCGGGACTTCTGCAAGAGCTTCCTGCAGAAGGAGAAGCGTCTGGACATCCTGGTCAACAACGCAGGTGAGGCTGCACCACCAGACTGTAGATCCAGAAGATGTGATCTGACCCGTCCTCCCTCAGCCATGCCCGGCGTGCTGGACTGGACCGACGACAGCTTCAGCATGTGCTTCGGGGTCAACCACCTGGGCCACTTCCTGCTGACCAACCTGCTGCTGCCTCGCCTGAAGGAGTGCGCCCCGAGCCGGGTCGTGACCCTGACCTGCTCCACCTACAAGTACCAGAAGCTGGACTTCCAGGACCTCAACTACAACCTGCTGCCCTTCTTCACCTACAGCCGCAGCAAGCTGGCCAACATCTACTTCAGCCAGGAGCTCGCCCGCATCACGGAGGGTCGAGGAGTGACCGCCTGCGCCGTCCACCCGGGTCAGTCGGGCGCCGAGCCATGAGTCATTATTTTTACTCAGTTTCTGCTCCATCTTCGTTTTACTCGCCCCCGTTGTAATATTTTTCTACACATTTCTATAGTTATTATTATATTTATTTTAATTTAAAGGTTTATTATTATTTTTTTTTTTTTTCTACACCATTTTTTTTGTTATTATATTGATTTTTATTAGCTTATTTATTCTTTTTATATTTTTCTACACATTTTTTGTCGAATGAACTTGTTATTTTGTTGGAAGTGACTTTTATATTTTATTCGCTCTTTAAGGATTATTTTTTTTTTTTTAATTATGCTGACATTTATTTTATTGAACTTTCTACACTTTTAAGAGCAGTTTTCTTTTGTTATATATTTTTTAATTAACTTGTAACTCGTTTAATATCAGTTAAATTCTATAGTTTCCTTAAACATGCTTCAAAAACTGGTTTCAAAAACTACATTAATGGATAAAATGGAGAATAATCTCTCGTACGATGATCAAATACATGCTGATGCATGTTTTTATATATATATATATAAATAATTAGAGTGTAAACGTTTGATCTGCTCCAGGTTTCGTGCAGAGCTGCTGGACCGGCCACTTCTCCTTCCTGTTTCGGCTGCTGATGCAGGTGATCATGTGGATGTTCTTCGTGCCGAGCGAGGTCGGCGCTCAGACCGTCATCTACTGCTCTGTGTCGGACGAGGTCGTCAAACACAGCGGCGGATACTTCGTGGACTGCAGGCCGGCGACGGTGAGACCGTTCGCCAGAGACGCCGGCGTGGCCAAGAAACTGTGGGAGGCGAGCGAGAGACTCGTGAAGCTCGTCTGAAGAACGTTTGTTACGTTTGTTACTTCTGGACTTGATGGGTCACGACTGAGCAGCTACCTTTTTATTGTTATTACTTATTTATTCATGTGTTGTTGAAGGACGATCAGTGACATAATTATACTTACATTTATAAATACATAACTAAATGTATAAATACATTATTAAATATGTGAATGAATACAAAAACTTCGAACAATATATTTAACTTTTTGTCGTAATGGTGCTACATAGAGAAGTAATTCAGTTTCATCTAAATAGTGAAAAGTTAAATCAATTTTTCTTTTTTAAATGTAATTTTTAATGTGTTTTTAATGTAGTGAATTATATTATTGAATACAATGAAAACAATCATTCTTTATTAAAAGTTTGCATAAGTTTAAATGGAATAATTTAATTTGAAAAAGAAAAATGCAGATAATTAATTTCCATAATAAATGTTATTGATAAATATTCTTAAAATATATATATTATATTGTGAATTATTATACATTTTAAAGGCTAAGAATTGAAAATATTTATTTCATGTCATTCAGTTATTCAAAAAACATTCAACCTTTCAATAAAACAATTATTAAATTCCATTTTTGCACATAGAAACATACAAATTAAAAGTTTATTAGAAAAGTTAAATCAAGCCACTTAATATTTCGATGACACTGGTGTACTTCCTTATATATACATGTATTTATTTGTATATTTGTATCAAAGTATGTATTATTATATTATGCATCAAAAATACTTAGTTAAAATGTAAAAATAAATACATGTATATAAAACAGAAAAAGCACTGTTTGACAAAAATAGTCTTTCTTTAATTTATTTCAGCGTTTTTATATTTATTCAAACATGTATTTAAGCATTTATTGTGTTTCATAAATGTTTTCATAATTATGTCATTTATTGTCCTTCATTGGGGTTTTTCTATTAAATAAATTCTTAATAACTTGATTGTTTTGAGTGTAAATCTTTGAACATAACGTCTCAAATTCACGCTGAGAAAAAAACAAAAACTAAAAATTCTGCAACATTTTTTTTATAATTGTAGGAAGTTTCTCCGAGAAAAACATGTTTGTATTTAAATGCCATTTTTATTGGTAACACCTGAACACATTGTCTCGAAGTTCAACACGTGTAAGAGAACAAGAGCAAGAATCAAAGATCGAGTATTATTTTACAGAAGAAAAACCAAAACAGACAAAAAAAAGGCTCGGACGAAAAAGGGAAAGAGCAGAAACTGAAGCGAACAGATGTTTAAAAGAATAAAAGCCACGTGTGCAGTCAGTGCAGGAACAATGTCAACAACTGACGACTCGTCAGAAAAATCTGTTCTGGTTTGAGTCGTTTTAAGTTACGTGAAATGAGGTTTAGCCACGAGCTAGTTGCTAATTAGCTTCAATGCTAATGGAAGACCTAGAATATTGTCTGAAGAGTTGAAGTGAACTTTTGTTTAATTTTTCACTTTACAATCGTTTTTTTCATCCGTTAACTAGCATTGCTGCGTGAACATTAGCATGCTTACCATTTAGCATGTTATTAGCATTGTGTTTTGCTACTTCTTAACAATTTGCAATCTTAAAAACAATTGTTTTAGTGTTAATTTTTCTCCACTAATCGTGATTTCACGTCATTTCTGGTTAGCATTAGATTATTAGATTGTACAGTAAGTAACTAATAAAAGTATTAAAATGCATACATGAAAAAAACACAGTTTCTAATATATAGTATTATATTTAGAGAGTAAACAAACTGTAGATGAAGTATTTATTGCGTACACAATAGCTACATTAGCATGTACATTATGATAGGTCAATTTAAAATAATTATATTAATTTGAATTAATAAAGATTGTTTGTCATTCGAAGGAAGTGGTTTTTAAAATTCCCCAGCAGAAGAATGAATTGCTAGTGCGCCCCCGGTGGAGACTGATGGAATCAGCTTAAAAAAACATCAATCTTGCACTGACAACACAAGGCTCTAAAAGCAAAGCATGCGACCATCATAATCATAATCATCATCATCTTCATCATCATCATCATCATCATCATCATCACACGGGTGAAAACAACTCTGTTAAATATTCGTCCTAAAATCTTCGTCAAACCATCCGGACACAAAAATAGCTTCACTCACTGAAAAAGGCGACGCGAGGAAAAAGTTCGACAGCGTTCAGTAGAAAACGAAATAAAAAGTTTTAGGAAAAACACCGAGGAAAAAAAAAACCTCATGCAAAGAAAACACCGGCTACGCTGCTAGTTAGTCGCTAGTTAAGTCATAGTTGTGTAATAGTGTGAACGCGTGTGAGTCTGGGAGGTTAGAAAACACACACATGAAGGAACAACACAGTCTGTACTGGACATGCTGCCATTTTTTTTTTCTTCGTTTTTTTGTATTTATTTAATTTTAAATTGAGCGGTGTCGCGCTTGAGCGCCAGAGAGGGGGCGGAGTCAAGTGACGCCAACGACGGGACGACACACGGCTGCGTTAATGGGCACGGAGAAAAATCCGAAAAATAACTATCGTCGCAGATGTCCTGTTACGCAGTGAGGACTTTAACCGATGCTAAGCTAAGGGCTAAAGTCGCTAAGCTAATGGCTAACTGAAGGCAATGAAGTCGCAATGAAAACGTAACTTTCCCGAAAAACTTGAATTTGTTTTAAATATGGATGTCAATAACTAACTACGTCGTATCTCGGTGCAGAAAAAGTTGATCCGTATTTCAATCATTTTCACGTACAATCGTATCGACACAGCAGCGCGACGCTAACAAGAAGCTAAATATATCAAATCAAATCTAAAAATGGCAAAACCATGTTTCCAAACACATGCAAATATATAAAATAAAATAAAAAGTCGCACAATTGCATGAGCTGTACAACACAAAACAATCTCAGCACTAAAATAAATAAATAAATAAGGAAAATAAATAGAAACCCGAGGTCGAGTCGCGTGAAAATGACCGTCAAGTCTCAGCAGAAGCACTTTAAAAAAAATTGAATCAAAAGAACTGATTTTTAAAAAAAGCAACACAAACACATATTGCACCGGCGGCCCTGCAGCCACACACACACACACACACACACACACACACACACACACTCTCTTCCCTCCAAAAAAAAAAGTGCTTCTGATCCCGCAGGCGAGGGTTCCCCGCCTCGACACCGACAACTAAAAATAGCTTCAGGGAAAGACCCGCAGTGGTCGCCTAGCAACAGAAGCACCGTGGAGCTGGAAGTACGACAAGTGCTGCTGAAATACTGCGTTTGTACTACACAACTTTACTCGCACACTACTGAGGGTTTGACACAGTCTTGCTCCTCAACATCCATCTTTTGTGTCGTTGCAGGAGCGACAAACACTAGTGGATTTAATTTGATTGACTTTTGTTTACGACTTTTTAAAGGTTTCGTCTTTAAAGCAACGTTTGTGATGAAATAAAATAAGATGTAAAATCATGTTGGGCTTTAAAAATGGTGGCTTAGTTAAAATGTGAAGATAGTTATTAAAAGGAAAAGAAAAAAGTTATTAAAAGAAAGAAAATAGGTTGAGAAATAATATTCTAGTTAAATAATAGGAGGTTGGTTAAACAAAAGAAAACGAACAAACTAAAAAGAAGTCAAACGATAAAAACTTTGAAAAAAAATTTAAATTCGGTAAAATAAAAATTCCACCAAAAAAAAGGAAAAATAAATTGAGTAAAAATAAAGATAAAATTTAAGGAATAAAAAATGAATGTTTGGTAAATTTTGTTTAAAATCAGTAAAAGAAAAGGTAAAAAAAAAATGCAAAATTAAATTAAAAAAAGGAAAAATTTGTACAAAAAAATGCTGATTAAAACTTGGGTAAAAATGTCAGTAAATAAAAATAAAAGGTGGACAAAAATAAATCGAGGTGAAAAAAGTTAGTGAAAATAAGAGTTTGGTGAATTGAAATGAATACAATAATTTAGATTTGATTTTTAATATCTGTTCCTGACTTTTACTCGTTTATTTATTTCAATACATTGTTGTTTTTCCATTCACCAGGTAGCCATGACGACCGTCTATAATCTCAAATGTAAATACATTATATATCTCCTTTACATATATATATCTACTGCGTTTTATTATAGTTTTCTTCAGTAATTTCCAGCTGTACAAGAAAAACAAAGGTACTTTCTCTCAGCGATGATACTGCGTCAGTAACGTGTTGTGATAACAGGTGAGATTATGAAGCGGGAGGAACAGGATGTGTCGCGTGCGACGCTCAAACCGACACCGCCCTCGTTGCTGCCGCACAAAAGTTCCCGTTAGACGACGAACGCAAGCGCGTCGAGTGGATCGACGGACGAAGCCAAATACAAAAGTGCGACCCGCGGCCGCACCATAGAAAACAGCAGGAAAAACATGCTTTGAAAGATCCGAGAGAAAAACCTGAAGCGGGTTCAAGTTTACGAACAACAGAGGGAGGAGGAGGTCGCCATGGCGATGAAGGTCAGTTGATAGAAGCAGAAAAAGTGATGCATGCTGGGAGGTCTAGTGAGTTTTGTTTGTTCTTAGAGTGACTCTGGATCTGGTCGTTCCTTCTCCTCCTCCTTCTCCTCTTCCTCCTCCTCCTCATCCTCCCATCACTAGTGTGGATGAAGCAGCTGAAACACAGACGCAGTTTTACTCACGTATGGAAGTAAAACACAATATTTAGTTCATAAGTTAAATGTTTAAATTTATGTCGAATTTTTAAAGGATTATTTTATTGGATTATTGAATTCAATAACTTGTCAATTAAAAAGTTGAATTCGTTTTTTATTGAATAATTATTTTTTTTAACGATTTAATATTTTAAAAATGAATTAATTGTTTTTTTAAATCAGAGTTTAGTAGTAAAATATACTTTTATAACATTTACTTGATTTAATTTAAGAGGCTGAGAATTAACAATACAATTTAGTGAATTTAGAAATGTTTTCGTTTAAATTAGAATATTAAATCTGTATGTTTTTAAAAACATTCATTTTAAAAATATTACTTAAAGAAAAATTCAATTGAAAAAGAAAAAATATTTTAAACCATAATGTATATATTATTTAAGTAAATCATTTAATAAAAAACTAATTTAATAAAAAAAAATGAAATAATATTAATGAAACTTTTAAATAAATAAATAATTTAATTAAAAAATAAATAAATAAATAAATTATTAATTAATTGAACTTAAAAAAAATGTTATATTGTTGGGATTTTTGACGCATTTAACCCCTTTTTTAAATAATTCAATTTAATTATATTTCTCTATTAAAAAGGTTGAATTTGCTTTTTCTAATTATTGAATTTAATGAAAAATTAACTATTAAACAATATACACGCTTTGATATTCTTACTCCAATAATAAAAAAGAAATGTTCTAAATTCAATTTTTGTTAGCCTTAAATTCAATATAGAAATGTTGGTATTAACCATTGCATTATTAGCGAAAACAGAATGAATTGTTGGAATAAAAACATGTATTTGTTTAAAAATGTGAATATTTTCTCAATAAATGGTATATTTAAAAATTAAATCATTTAATAAAGCAGATCCACCCTCACCTCACTGCAGCGGCGCTGCCGGCGCCCCCGAGCAGTGGAAGTGGATGTTCTGCCACTTGCTGTCTCGACGCTGCCAGACTCTTGTCTCCTCCGACTGGCTGGAGCGAGGCCGACCCTGACCGTCCACGAACTGGGTCAGACGGATGTAGGCGATGCAGGCGGCGTCGTCGCCGATCATGTGCACGTGCGGGTTCAGGATGGTGGTGTGGATGGGTTTGCTGTTCTTGGCCAGCACTGAGGGAGGAAGGAGAGTGAGTCGACCCGGAACCTTCAGCCGTGACCTCGCTCGTCGTCTTACGGTTCTCGAAGTAGAATCTGTGGAAGTCCATCCCCTCCACCAGGTTCCCCAACGCCTCGGGCTCGAACGAGGTCAGTCCGGGGTCACAGATCTTACTGCGGAGAAAACAGATGCTAATATGCTAACTAGCATTAGCTACTAGTAGGTTTATTTTCCGGTCGTTGACTGAGAAAATATCGATAAAACTTAAACATCGCGATTTCTTTTCTTCTTGATATCGGATCGATATTTAACTAAACTGTATCGATTTTTGAGCGTTTTCTTTTTTTTATCATAAATATTTTATGGTTTATATTTGAATAAATTGTGTTTTTTTTTTTCTTTTTCAATTAACATGCAAACATTCACTGCGTTTGTTCATTTTTGTGTTGCAATTAAACTTCCTGCCGCTAGGTGGCAGCGCTCTTTACGTCCTAAGTAGATAGAGAAACAATGAAATCCCACGAGATCCCAGCGATGACTGAGGATGAGAGGATACAGTTGACTCCAGAAACTTTTGTTTGGACATATTTTGGTTTCAAAACAAAATGAAAACAGTTACGACTTCGTCAAGAGTCATGTGGTCTGTAAATCCTGCAACACTAGAGTCAAGTACTCGACAATACTACGAATATATACTCGTTACTACAGTATCACTATATATCGTATTGTCGGGTCTGAGGGTTTGGTACTCACGCGTAAGCCTCGAAGTCTCCGTTGTTGATGGCCTCGATCAGCTGCTCCGTGATCTTGATGATTTCCTGTTTGCGAGCTGAGGCGAGAAAGAAAGAGAGTCAGAGTGAACGGATCACTTCAGGACTCGTGAGGCGTTCAGGGGCAGAAAGTTAAACAAGTCTTTCGATGACATCATCATCATCATCATCATCATCATCATCATCATCATCATCATCCTCATCATCCTCATCCTCATCATCGTCATCATCAACACACACTTCATAATCGTTACACACACAGTTTTGTACGTCACCATCAACATGTGCTGAGTCAGCTGGTTAGAGGATTAACCCATGAGTCATCAGAAACAAGGTTAATGCTAACACGCTAGAGGATTAACCCATGAGTCATCAGAAACAAAGTTCATGCTAACACGCTAGAGGATTAACCCATGAATCATCATAACCGAAGTTTACGCTAGCACGCTAGAGGATTAACCCATGAGTCATTTGAAACAAAGTTCATGCTAGCGTGTTAGAGAATCAACCCATGAGTCATCAAAAACAAAGTTCATGCTAGCGTGTTAGAGAATCAACCCATGAGTCATCATAACTGGAGTTTACGCTACCATGCTAGAGAATTAAACCATGAGTCATCATAACCAAAGTTCATGCTAGCTTGCTAGAGTCATTTGAAACAAAGTTCATGCTAGCATGTTGGAGAATCAACCCATGAGTCATCATAACAAAAGTTCATGCTAGCACGCTAGAGAATTAACCCATGAGTCTATAGAACCAAAGTTAAGGCTAGCTGTTAGAGAATTAACCCATGAGTCATCAGAAACAAAGTTTATGCTAACACGCTAGAGAAATAACCCATGAGTCATTTGAAACAAAGTTCATGCTAACACGCTAGAGAATTAACCCATGAGTCATTTGAAACAAAGTTCATGCCAGCATGTTAGAGAATCAACCCATGAGTCATCAGAAACACAGTTCATGCTAGCATGTTAGAGAATGAACTCATGAATCATCAGAACCAAGGTTAATGCTAGCACATTGGAGAATTAACCCATGAGTCTTCAGAACCAGAGTCCATGCTAGCTCATTGTCGAACCACAGATGAGTATTTCCTGGAGCGAAGTGAGTCGTCACACACATGCATGAAGGATCCAGATCCAAACTCATCCACGATTACGACCGGCCCAGGTGGGACCTCACGCCATGCCTTGTACTCACTCTGGGAGGAGTTGAGGGAGGGGCTGGGCGGGGGCTGGGGGGGCGGCGGGGGGTTGTTCTGAACCGGGGGTCTCGGCGCCGGAGCGACCTCGACCTCAGGCGGCGGCGCCGCGGGGGCCGCCGGCGCCCTACGAACGCTACTCACCAGATCCGTGAGCCGAGACACTGAGGAAGGCGGGGGTCACGGGGTGGGGGGTCAGTCGGGGTCAGGGGTCAACGAAAGATTGTGAACTCACTCTGCATCGGGACGGCGGGGGTGTGTGTGGGGGAGGGGGCGACGGGCGGCGTGCTCGGCCTGACCTCGCCGTCACACGTGGACCCCGAGCCGCGACGCACTGACCCCAGCAGGTCAGAGAACTTAGCTGCCGCTGAGCGTGAGAGGAGACAGACGCGCTGGTCACGTGACAAGAACCTCACATCTGGAGTCTCAACATGCAGTTTCTCCTCTCGACCACCAGAGGGCGGTAGAAACAACGGCCTGTTTCCATCACTGGGTTTGTCGATGAATAAATGAAGTGTTTATGGAAGTTTGTCAGAATAATTAATTGTTGAATTTCAAACATTTCAAATGTTGTTTTTTTTATTTTATTGAAAAAAATGTTTAACGTTGAAATAAATACATTCAATAATTTATATATTTAAGTTGCATTTGAACCCATTTATTTAATGTTGAATTCAACATATAATATAATGTATATAAAATGTATTTTAGAAATGTTTTTTTAAATAATTAAATTAAAAAAAATAAAATAAACATGATTTATTTTTTTTAACACAGCGTTTGACGTTTCAATTCCATTTCATTTAAATGTTTTTAAAGCATTACTTTTTTTTGCTCAATAAATAAATTCAATATTTTTTATATTGAAAGTTTGAATTATTTTTTTAAATAATTTAATTGAAGGAAATCCACATTAAACTGATTCAAATTACTATTTTAATATACTATTATTAATAATTCCTGCCTTTTTTTCTCCGCTCCAGATAATTCCAATAATTCAAAAATAATTAACTAAAATCAATATAAAATATATTTTAAAAAAAATAGAATATCAAACTCTAAATTTTATTTTCGAATTCCAATAATTCAACTTTTTTTTTTGCATGATTCCATTTTTCTTTAATTAGTAGCCTTTTAAATTCAATATAATATGTTGGTATAGTAGTAAGTAAGAATGTAAGAAATTTATATTTATAGAGCGCTTTTCTAGACCTGGACACCATGATTTGCTGAAATGTGTTATCGTAACAACATTTTATATTCAATTTTTTTTTTTTTTTTTTAATACTAAAAAAATGGAATTATCCACCAAAAATAAATCGATCGGTATTAGATTATGAATTTTTTTTTTTTTTTTTTTTTATGATTTTAAATATATATATATATATATATATATATATATATATATATATATATATATATATGTATATGTATATATATATATATATATATATTTAAATCAGTTACTTAAACACAGAACCTTTGAATGTAGGATGAATTAAATTCAATAAAAAAAATAATACATATAATTTCAAAAGTTTCAACGTTTAAAATGTAAAATTCAACCATTAAATCTTCTGATGACACTGATATACTTGTGTAGTTGTACGTCAAGTGTGTGTTTGGACCTGCAAAGTGTGTGTGTGTGTGTGTGTGTGTGTGTGTGTGTGTGTGTGTGTGTGTGTGTGTGTGTGTGTGTGTGTGTGTGTGTGTGTGTGTGTGTGTGTGTGTGTGTATGGGTGTGTGTGTGTGTGTGGGGGTGTGTGTGTGGGTGTGTGTGTGTGTGTGTGTGTGTTAGAGGCGGCCATGCTGACTTACAGTGAGCAGCGGCTGCAGCGTGACAGTTATCGGGCAGGGAGCTGGAGCTGGACTGGGTCTTAAGCGAGCTGCTGTCTAAGCTTTTTCCTGACGACACACACACAGAATGACACAACGATGGCAAAGAAAGAATGACATGACATGAGTGACAGTTATGAGCTGAATGAAGGTGAGTGGACGCACACGTTTGACGGACACTCACATGATTTTCTAATGTTCAAATCGATGCTACACTTAAAAAAACAATAATATAAAATAATATTAAAGGGTTAATTGGTTATAGTGTTATTGCTCGTGCTGATATTATTTAAATTCTACGTCTGTCCTCAGCTTCGACTGGGCGGCAAAGCATTATGGGAGCCGTTCAGGTCACCGTTACTGAGAAGCTTTTCCCATAAATTCAAATGTTGTTAAATAAATGTTGTTAATACAAACAAGTAGATAATATATTGGTCACTACATTTTTGTTTTGTTTACTACAATAAACACTGTAAATACTACGTTTTACTAAAATATTATTTTACAATATTGTTAATATGAGTCTTAACTAAGTCATGAGAAAACGATGAAATGCATTTTATTACAAAAATATTTTTTCATTTTTAGAGATAAAATACTTAACAGTTACACAACAGATGAAGAACATTTGATGATAAAACAAAAAGACACATGAAGTCCAGGCTAGCTTAGCGTAGCGACGACTGAACTGAACCCACAGCAGCTGCTAACACAACAACGGCCTCCGCGACGAGCCGCGCTCGGATGCTCGCGCAGTAACACAGCTGTCGCGGCGCCATCGAACCCCCCTAATTTTTCTAACCCTTTTTCCCACCACCTGTGGGACTCACCTGGCTCTCGTGTGGGACTCGGGAGGCTCACGGCTCGCAGGAGCTCGCAGCTACGTCGGACGCTAGTCGAGCGTTTCACACCTCTTTGGCTACTTGCTCTGCACTTCCTGTCAGCGCGGCTAAATTTAGAAGCAGCAGCCTTTTTAGTACTGCCCCCCCGCACCCCCCAAGGTGCCCTTGCCCCCCTCAATGGTCCAAATTAGGACCCGGAGAGATGTGGGACTGATACTGGGCTTTGACTCAGATCCCAACGATGGATACCTCATTTGTCTGGATTGAAACCGACAATCTCCGACGTCATTGAAGTGGCTGATTAGCATCTGTTAGCTTCGTTTGAGCAGTTCATCCTACCTGTGACACCAGTTGTCACAACCCTTTTTTTTTTTTTCTCAACACACTGAAGACACAAGACTAACTAGCTAGTAGGATAGATGTTTGTTTATTTGCTTGATACCTTGGCTCCTGCGCGGGTTTTAGTGATGGCACTTAAAAGAAACCGTGTGTTTGTAACAGGACATTAAAGCGTTTGAGGATGGATCCGTGTACCTTTCATTCATTCTACAGTATTGTCGATTATTTTTTTATTTATCGGAAAATATTGCATTTTTTTTCTTCTTTTCAATATTTGTAACAGTTTTGAAATAAACGATACAATTTAAAAACAACCATTAAATCGTTTTTTGTTCAGTTTTTAAAGTTTTTTGTTCTCCACAAAAATAAGTGTATTTTTGAACATGTACACGGTCAGAAGATGAAACTGGAGTATATTTATAAGTATATTTAGCGTTTTTCCAGTTGAAGTTTGACGCATGGATGAGATGTCGGCGTCTATCGATCTCTTGTCAATAAAATTCAAGTCTAATAGTGTCAATTCAGTCCGAAATCATGACATCAACGACGCACATTGATGACATCATCGAAGAAAGACGATCTATACTGTCAGTATCTAAATTTGTCTTTTCAACTACTTTAATATTTGAGTTACAGAAGATTATTTAATACACTTTTATGCCTGTATTTTTAATTAAAAAGCCTTTTTTCTATTTATTTAAAAATCCATAATTGAATAAAAAGACAGTCGTTCTGATTCTTCTCTACGTGACAAAGTGTTTCATGAAAATGTCGGTTCTGATGGACCCGCCGTTGCCAGGGGATGTGTTTCTCCGCGGAGGAGGAGGAGACGGAACACTGTGTTCCACACGCTTGACACCGAAATGATACATCCGTGACCCGAATTAGCAGCATTGTTCCAGGAGACCAGCGCAGACGCACAACACCGCACAGTAACACAACAGCACCGCGGCCACAGAGAGATTTCACACACTTGAGCTGCTCTCTAACAAAAACACACACACACAGATGTACACAAATAATACCGGACACACATTAACACACTAATAAACACACATACATTCAAACGAACACACACTTGCAGACATAAGCTGCACAAAAACATACAGTCGAGTACACAAACCGAAATATAAACACAGAAACATCTTATTCAGAAAACAGTTCACACACTCACTTAGAGGTATTGTTACACTACCCAATTATACACATCTGTGCATGTAGCAACACACACAGATTAAGTTGTAGCTTCTCAAATGCGCGAGTACACAAACCTACACACCAAAAAGAGATAAATATTCACACCTGTGTATGGTAGCCACACATTCATGGACACACACACAACCACTCAAACATACACCCGTCAGAGTCTCTCAATATTCATATTTGAGCGTTGGTTTGTTTAAAAAGAAACACACAACTGACATAAATCGACCCACAATCCTCCTCAGACTGCCTTAACACCTTTTCTGAAGTTGCAGTACCGACAGAAGCCACGGGGAGGCAGTAAAGCGCAGCTAGAAGCCAGAAGAAAAACACCACCAGAGACTCGACCTCGCGCTGACCGCACACTGACCCACAATTCGAGTGAGCGACGCACACACACCAGGTGAAGCCTCGTGCCGAGAAGAAAACTCACCTTTCACGTCCTCGTCCTCCACCGTGGTGTTGCTGCTGTCCGACGACTCCTGCAGAGACACGAGACGGTGGTCAGGGTTTCGAACTCGCAACTGTACGGACGAGGACGCACACTTGAACACAAACGTCTTCACATGCCTTTGATCCCCTGGACCTGTTTTTTTAAATTGATAAATAACCAACAACAAGATCTTTCAGGTCAGAATAGTCGTAATTATTTTGAGTAAAAAAATGTTTTTCAAACATTATTTTTGAAATTATTATTATTATTAGTATGAATCTTTTTTATATATACAGCTGGAAAAACGGTAACAAAAAAAAAACATTCGCGCAAAAATAGTTTAGAACAAAAAGGTTTTAGAATAAAAAAACAACAATTATTTTAATAAAAAAAATAAATAGCGGTCACATTCACGAAGAGGATCAAGGTACTCGATTTATCTCCGTTGAGAAAAGTGACCTTAGAGTTTGACGTTAACATTTTCAGGGCCATAAAATAAACGTCTTTTCTTGTTCGATCCATTTGAATTGGTTTTAAAAAATGGGTCGAAAAATCAGGACGATTCAGATTCCCTTGATGGTCAAAGATCCGCCAAAATCTTCCGGCGAGAGGATTTGATTCCCAGACCTCCGCGCTCTATAGTTGGTATTTCGGCGCCGCAGGAGTTTTTGCTAATTAGCTGGTTTAAAATGGCCGCACGGCGGCCAGAGTTGAGGGACGAGCGTCCTCGTGAGAGTCGGATTACTTTCGCCGACACGTCCACCGAAAGTCAAAGTGATGGTTTTTAAGGGTTTGTTAACTGTTGCGCTACAATATGGGAGGAGGAGGCGATTGCTTCTTTTGGTTTTTAGAGACACTTTTCAGGTGCATCTCCTTCTCCATTAAACATATCATTCTGACACTCTGGTCCACCATTTTGACTCTACACTAAGGTTAAACCCCCCCAGAAGATTGACCTACTTTTACTGTTGCCTTTTGAGATGCTGGAAACCAACAACCTCACAGATGTGTGCAGAAAAACAACTAATTTCATTTTTACGATATTTAAGCTAACAAAAAGCTAAAACTTTTGAGCGGTTGCTTAACTAGGTGGAAGCCCAGGACAGAAGAATTCCTCAGTACTTTATGAAAAGAGCTGGAGAGTGTCTGAAGGGACGGAATAAAAATAATAAAAATATAACATTTTAATTCATGTTTTCTTCTTTTTTTCTTTTTTTTTTTTTACCAATATAGCAATTTAGTAAAAAAAGGATCTTTCTTGTGACACTATACAAGTCATTTTATAGTATGAAAAACACAACATTTGATAGAAACAACATATAACACTTCTTTCTTGTACATATTATCTTTAAAACGGTAAAGAATAAACACTTAAATAACACAGCACAACACAAGACAGCTACAATAATATAATAATAATTATAAATATCAGGTAAACATAAAATATCTAAATAAAACTACACCAATGGTGTATTTAAACTAATGTTTTGTACGTTTTTAAATGAGCAAAAGATAAAATGTAGATGAAGTTGTTTCTGTCGCCACCTACTGGAGAGTCAGCCTCAAAACAATAGAAAGACATTTAACTTACGCTGATTAAAAAAAATAACTTAAAAAATTCGGAAAAACCTAAAAAAGAATTGATTAGTTCACACACTCACTGGAACTAATTCAACACACACACAAACACACGGATGCGTGTTGAGAAAGAAGGATAAAGATGCAGGAGAAGAAGAGGAAGAGGCTGAGAAGAGGAAGAGGGTGAGAAGAGGGTGAGTCGGGGTCGGGAGGTGAACGTCTACCTTTGTCCCGTCCACGGGATTGTGGATGACGGTGGTCTGGGGTTCCTGAGGGAGGAGGGGGAGATAGAGAGAGAGGCGGAGTAAATGACAGGAGAGAGAGAAGAATAAACGTGGAGAGAGAAGATCCTGCGACGATGAAGACACTTTTGATCGCACACTGACACACACACACACACACACACTGTGTCACACTTGTAGCTGCACTTGTCTCAGGGATTTTAGAAACAACATTAATTTTCACATTTTAAAGTCGACGAAAAGAAACAAATTGAGTCATTAACGAGGTATAAACCGTCTTTCTTTGATGATGTCATCATTGTGCGTCTTTGAGGAGCATCGTTTCAGACTAAAGTGCGTTAAGATTTATTATTATAATATATCTATAAACACTATCTTATCATTTTACTGACAAACTAATATAAAGAAGTCGCTTCCGAGAGGCTTCTTTGCCATTTTACAGGGAAGAAGAAGTATACCTACTTTTCTCTAAAATCATTATGGCTTGAAAAGTGTGGGAAGGAATTTTAGTTGTTCAATTAAAAAAACTTTATCAAAAAAAGAACAAGATATTTAGAAATAAATGAAAAAAATGATGATATAACTGGAGCTTTTAAAACAAAGAAATATACCAGAGACAAAACTGTGAGTATATGGTGCAATTTTAGCAGGAAGAAGAAGTAGGGCCACGTTCTTTTAAAAACATTAATAGATTTCTCAATGAAAACGGCAAATATTTGACGACGACACATGTATCTCATGTCCAAATAATAAAAGGTCATTTATGTTGTAAAGAAATAAATAATAACATGATAATTAAAGAAAATGTATAGAAATACTCTTAAAGGAAGTTTTATTGCCAAAAGAAAATATCATTTTGATTGTAAAAGGTTCATAAATAAAATTAAAAATAAAGTTTTTGAAAATAACAACATTTATTAAAACTTTTTTTTTAGTTTTTAACTTAAAAGGCGTTTTTATTTAAAACAAACAACAACATTAAACTCTTTTTTGCCAATGACAAATATTTAACGTTTCTGTCTTAATGTTGAAAATTAACAAGGAAGAGCAAGTATAGCTATGGTTTTATATTTATTTCATATACGTTTATGGTTTATCATGTTATATAATAAAATTCCTTTTCATCAAATGATAATAAATAGTATTAAAATCCCTTTTTTTAATTCCAAAAAAATCAAATTTAAAAAACAAAAATATATAAAATATTTGATTTAAAGTAGCAGAGAAAAATGTATAGATAAATTTAGATAGTTTTACAGAAAAAAACATCTGAAAATCTTGAACCAAAACGTAGACCATAAAATATAAGTATACTGTATATATATATATATATATACATGTATATATATATAAATTGGAATATCAAATCCAAAATACCTTAAAAATAAAGAATGAATCAAATAAGAAATTGAGTTTAAAAAAACCCAATAATTTTGAATTTAAAACAAACTTAAAATCCATAATATTTATCGTTTTTTTCTTCTTTTCATTTTGACCACAAGGGGGCGTGACAGACGACGTGTGACCCGTGATAACCACCGAGTCTGAGAGTGTTGTGACACACGACAGGGAAAAGAGTTGCGGGAGCGACGCCGCCCACGAGCAAACACGAGCCGACGAATGAGGTTCAGAGACGACACGGACAAGGAGGTGAAGGGAAGGTCGTGAGGTCAATACCAGAGCAGGTGAAGGGACGGTTCCTTTGGGGCTCGTGACTATGCTGTTCTTGGTGCTGTTGGTCTGGGGCTGTGCGGGGGAGGGAGGGGGAGGGAGGGGGAGGAGGGGGAGGAGGGGGAGGGAGGGAGAGACACAAGAGTTAACAACAGAGTTCATGCATTTACTGTAGATTCAGTTCAACTTCTTTCTAGTTTTTGTTTTTATTTTGATCAAATGGTTTTGTTCACTGAGTTTTTTTTTGTTTTTTTTTTAATTGTTTTAGGGTTAAATTTGTCAATTGTTCTTTTAGCATTATTTTTAGGCAACACTTTGACAATTTGAACAAAAAGAGTTACATTCTGTCAGTATTATTTTGAGGCTACATTGTTTTTCAATTAAAATAGTTCTACATTCTGTCAGTATTATCTTTGGGCGAAATGTTGTCAATTGTTTACAAATAACTATTACTTTCTTACTTACTTACTTACAGAGTGACCTTCTGTCAGTATTATTTTGAAGCTAAATGTTGTTACTTGTTAAAGACAGTTACATTGTGTCAGTATTATTTCGGGGCTAAATTGGGTCAATTGTAACAGAGTAACATACTGTCAGTATTTCTTTTGGGTTTAATTGTGTCAACTGTTGCAAACAGAGTTACTTTCTTTCAGTATTATTTTGAAGCTAAATGTTGTTAGTTGAAAAAAAAAAAAAAGACAAGTTTCACGTTTCAGTATTATTTTGGGGCCAAATTGTGTCAATTAAAACAGTGCTACATTCTGTCAGTATCATTTGGGGGCTAAATGTTATCAATTGTAACAGAGTAACATACTGTCAGTATTTATTTTGGGTTTAATTGTGTCAACTGTTGCAAACAGAGTTACTTTCTTTCAGTATTATTTTGAAGCTAAATGTTGTTAGTTGAAAAAAAAAAAAGACAAGTTTCACGTTTCAGTATTATTTTGGGGCCAAATTGTGTCAATTAAAACAGTGCTACATTCTGTCAGTATCATTTGGGGGCTAAATGTTATCAATTGTAACAGAGTAACATACTGTCAGTATTTCTTTTGGGTTTAATTGTGTCAACTGTTGCAAACAGAGTTACTTTCTTTCAGTATTATTTTGAAGCTAAATGTTGATAGTTGAAAAAAAAAAGAAAAGACAAGTTTCACGTTTCAGTATTATTTTGGGGCCAAATTGTGTCAATTAAAACAGTACTACATTCTGTCAGTATCATTTGGGGGCTAAATGTTATCAATTGTAACAGAGTAACATACTGTCAGTATTTCTTTTGGGCTTAATTACGTCAACTGTTGCAGACAGAGTTACTTTCTGTCAGTATTATTTTGGCTAAATTGAGTCAATAAAACTATACTATACTTTGAAATACACATGGTATTTTATTGTTAAACAAAACAAATATTCAGTGAAAATAACACTTAAAACTGAATAATAAAATTTGTAATGTATTCCACAGTTTTTGTCAGAACCGGTGCCATCATGGTACCAGTAGAATACAGTACCCGACCAGAGTGTGTGACACCAGCGTTTCATTAAAACTGACACTAAACTAATCAAGCTCTACTTCACCTTCCTTGTAAAATGTCAACGTCTCACCAGAACCAGCTCAGAACTGACACTAAAGTCTGTTTTCTGTCAGATTTGGAGACGACTTCACCAGAAGACGACGACAACATCAACATCTTAACAAGTGTTTTTCAACAGGAACCATCAAAGAACTCGTCAGCGGCTCCTCCACATACATTTACACTCATTAACTCAACGACCGGATCAGAACCATGAACACAAACAACAACATCTCTTGAATAACATGAGACGTAATTATACGTTAGATTAACACACGTTATGAAATATATAGTTTGATGTTTGATCATTAAAGATGTATTTATGTGTTTCTTTAGTTCTCGTCCACATCAAGGAATAAAAGACAAAAATGTAGGGACACAAGAAAGAAGGATGATCTACGACATGATGCGTCACATGACCAACAAGTTGGTGAAATGAAGGAGGGATGATGGACCTCGGAGTAGAAGAGTGGATGAAAGAGTGAATCTGAGCTCACCATGTACTGGACGGTCGAGCTGCACTTGCGTTTCTTCAGCGATGATGATGATGATGATGAAGATGATGATGATGAAGATGATGAAGATGAGTGGATGGACGGAGAGACACAAAAAGAGAAGATGAAGCCGTGAGAGAAAGAGGAAGAGCTTCAGAATGACGGGATGACTGACGGAGGAAGAGGCTCAAGTTGGAAGAAGAAAGAAAGAAGAAAGTCTGACTGAGCAGAGTTTATCAACGAAGCATCAACCAGGAAGTTCTCGGGACTCGTCCTGAGGTGACTATGAATCACTGTTGGCGTGTCAACGAGTGCGGACCACATCCTGTGACCGAGGCTCTGTTTCTGCTAGCTAGCAGGCTAACTGACGCCACTGAACTTGCAGATGAATGACTCATGACTCATGGGTTAAAGCGAAGACTCATCGGTTTGCTAGTGTAGACTCCAGAGTTGAATGGACCAGGCATCTGTTAATACCGCAGCGAATGTCAAAACCTTAAAACAAACAACATCTTTAATTGGTTTTGATCATTTTTCAGCTCAGTGACTCATGGGTTAACAAACAAAGTAATTGCATACAGTCACTGGGAAAAAAATGTTTTTATGACTCATGGGTTAGAGAACGGATCTAATCCCATCTCATTACATCCTGCCTTTTAAAGGACATGATTTATAACATTTCTGATCATGTGACATGTTTGACTAAATGACTCACAGAGCAGAACATTAAGTGCATGTGTTGAACGTTATTACAAATGTGTTACTGTGTCTAACAAAGTGTTGAACTATATGTGATTTAGTGTTTTATGAATCCTGCTAGTTTTAAGCCTCGAAAAGAAAATAACCTATGACTTATGACTCATGGGTTACAGTAAAGTGGAGTTTAAGTTAATCTCGCCAGTATCTGAGCATTCGAGTCATTTTGTAAACAGATATTTAGGTGAAACTAGAGAACAAACTGACAAGTGAAGGACATCTGAGTCACTGGAAAGAGTCAATTAAACAAGCGAGTCAGAAGCTATGAAAGGTCTTGAGAAAAGAAAAGGAAGAATGAAGGATCTGCAGGAGGGAAGGAAAGGTCAAGGAGAAGCCAGAGGCTAAGAGAGGAAGGATAGGGTGTGAAGGACCATGGGAGGAGGAGGAAGAAGGGAGGATGAGGATGAGAAGGAGGAGGAGTAGGAGGAGGAGGAGGAGGAGGAGCAGGAGGAGGAGAGAAGAAGGGAGGTGGATGAGGAGGAGAGAAGAAGGGAGGTGGATGGGAAGGAGGAGAGAAGAAGGATGAGAAGGAGGAGAGAAGAAGGATGAGGAGGAGCAGGAGGAGGAGAGAAGAAAAAGGATGAGGAGGAGGAGAGAAGAAGGGAGGAGGAGCAGGAGGAGGAGAGAAGAAGAAGGATGAGGAGGAGGAGAGAAGAAGGGAGGTGGAGCAGGAGGAGGAGAGAAGAAGGATGAGGAGGAGCAGGAGGAGGAGAGAAGAAGAAGGATCAGGAGGAGAAGGATAAGAAGGAGGAGAGAAGAAGGATGAGGAGGAGGAGGAGAGAAGAAGAAGGATGAGGAGGAGGAGAGAAGAAGGGAGGAGGAGGAGGAGAGAAGGAGAAGGATGAGGAGGATGAGAAGGAGGAGAGATGAAGAAGAATGAGGAGGAGCAGGAGGATGAGAGAAGAAGGAGGAGGAGGATGAGAAAGAGGAGAGAAGAAGAAAGATGAGGAGGAGCAGGAGGAGGAGAGAAGAAGAAGGATGAGGAGGAGAGAATAAGAAGAATGAGGAGGAGCAGGAGGATGAGAGAAGAAGGAGGAGGAGGATGAGAAAGAGGAGAGAAGAAGAAAGATGAGGAGGAGCAGGAGGAGCAGGAGGAGGAGAGAAGAAGAAGGAGGAGGAGGAGGAGTGAAGAAGAAGAATGAGGAGGAGCCGGAGGAGTGAAGAAGAAGGATGAGGAGGAGCAGGAGGAGAGAAGAAGAAGAATGAGGAGGAGCAGGAGTAGGAAAGAAGAAGAATGATGAGGAGGAGCAGGAGGAGGAGATAAGAAGAAGGATGAGGAGGATCAGGAGGAGGAGAGAAGAAGAAGGATGAGGAGGAGCAGGAGGAGGAGAGAAGAAGAAGGATGTGGAGGAGCAGGAGGAGAGAAGAAGAAGGATGAGGAGGATCAGGAGGAGGAGAGAAGAAGAAGGATGAGGAGGAGCAGGAGGAGAGAAGAAGAAGAATGAGGAGGAGCAGGAGTAGGAAAGAAGAAGAATGATGAGGAGGAGCAGGAGGAGGAGATAAGAAGAAGGATGAGGAGGATCAGGAGGAGGAGAGAAGAAGAAGGATGAGGAGGAGCAGGAGGAGGAGAGAAGAAGAAGGATGTGGAGGAGCAGGAGGAGGAGAGAAGAAGAAGGATGAGGAGGAGCAGGAGGAGGAGAGAAGAAGAAGGATGAGGAGGCAGCGCAACGGAGACGAGCTCTGTGGAAATGGAAGCGAGCTTGTTGCTAGGCGACGAGTGCGGCGCAGTGGAAGTAAGAGTCTATTTGTGTCGTCTGAGTTTCCAGGGTCCAGACTGGCAGCTATTCCTGGAACCAGAGTCACATTCCCTGCTGGACCCGGCGGAGCACGAGGAGCTCACACACCCGCGGACACACTCACACCCAGATCTGTCGCTCACAAGTCAAGCACACACACACACACACACACACACACCTCAGTGTGGGAGATGACAGTGTGTCGCACACGACGGACGTGAAGCTGCAGCGTGGGAGGGTGAGATCTTCAAGAGGGTTAAAGACCAGATGGGGTGAGCAGGAAACAGGAAGTAGTGGAAAAGAAGTGTTAAATAAAGATGATGATGTGGGTCAAAACAGAAACCGTGTTTCTGAGCGTTTTAATACTCAATGTTGACCTAATTCAGGGCTAACACCGTACGAGCTAACTAGCTTGATACATCATGTTTCCTCACATATAGTCTGCATCACGCTAGTTAGCACAATACATGCTAACTAGCACAATACATGCTAACTAGCATGTATTGTGCAACTAGCATGATGCCTCTTTTTATTTGCATTTGGCTAATGGTATGCTATATAGCATTGCACAAACTAGCTAGCATGATGAATTGTGTTACTTAATGCATGTGCGTGCTACGTAGCACAGCACAAGCTAACTAGCACGATGCATTGTGTTTCTTAATGCGTGTACGTGCTACGTAGCACAGCACAAGCTTACTAGCATGATGCATCTTTTTTATTTGCATTTGGCTAGTGGTATGCTAGCACAGTACAAGCTAACAATTGGTATCATGTTTATTTGCCTTTGGCTAGGTTTGTGCGTATTGGGCTAGCGTAATGCTAGTTATTTCATGTTTCTTTATTAGGCTAGGTAGCAGGTATCATGCTACATGATACATTACGTTTCTTAAAATTTAGCATACATTAGTATCTTTGTATTTAGCAGTAGGCTAGTTTATCATGTCTGTTGCGTTTTGCTAGCATTACAAAAACATGGTGAGAGTTGTTTATTTTGGATTTTGTCTTATACCTGAAGTGTAAAATTGATAACAAAATAATATTATAATCACAATTTTGTTTAGTCTTTTTCCTAGTTTTACTTAATCTAAAATAACTTTGTGAATTCTGGATAAAGAAAGTAAGAATTTGAAATTGTATTTAAATTTAACACAAATGTCTTGACAATCCACCAGATTTATTTTTAATATATTTTGTTGATATATTTTGTACTGGAAGTATTCATCACTCTCCTTCTTTTTAAATCACGATCTAACATCTCAGCAGCTGCTTAGTTCGCCTAATGAAAAGATGAAACCCCAATTTAAACCATAACTAATTCCCTTTAATTCCGACATCACGTCTCTTAATTCCTTCACACTCGCTAGCTGGGTCACACCGGCGGCCATCTTGTCTGTCTGGACAGTGATGTCTTCCCAAACAAAGTCACCAAACATCGACTTCGAAGAACAATGAATCAACAACTTCGCACACATGGCGTGAACACCGAGCCAACGACAAAGAGAGAAGAAAAACAAGCGTGAACAAAGGAGGAGAAGAAGGTTAGACGGCGAGGAGGTGAGGACGAGTCTTACCTTGACGTCGGCCTTCTTGTTGAGCAGAGTCTTGGCTGCTGTGGACACAAACACAGGAGAGTCAGAGGATCAGAGACCAGGTGGAGACACCAGGTGAGACTTCAGCGTCGGGTCATGTGACGCAGGAGAGAACGTTTCCCCGTCGACACGTCTTGAGTGCAAACTTGTGTTGGAATCACATGCGATCACATCAGAAGCATCTCAGGAACTATTTCTGGAGACTCTTTGTTTTGCTGCCTCTCGGCGTTCGACCCAGAAGAATCTCAACGTCAGAACATTCCGGGAGTTTCTTCATCGAATTAAATGAACATGGGTAAATTATAAGAGTAGAGACAGAAGAAAGGAGAACAAAATGAAATGATGAGAGTAGAGACAGATGAAAAGGAGAACAACATGAAATGAGACTAAAGACAGATGAAAAGGAGAACGAAACGATGAGAGTAGAGACGGATGAAAGGAGAACAAGATGAAATGATGAGAGCAGAGACAGATCAAAAGGAGAACAAAATGAAATAATGAGTAGAGACAGAAGAAAGGAGAACAGAATTAAATGATGAGAGTAGAGACAGATGACAGGAAAACAAGATGAAATGATGAGAGAAGAGACAGATGAAAGGAGAACAAGATGAAATGATGAGAGAGGAGACTGATGAAAGGAGAACAAGATGAAATTATGAGAGTAGAGACAGATGAAAGGAAAACAAGATTAAATGATGAGAGTAGAGACAGGTGTAAACAAGATGAAATGATGAGAGTAAAGACAGGTGAAAGATGAAGTGATGAGAGTAGAGACAGACGAAAGATGAACAAGATGAAATGATGAGAGTAGAGACGGGTAAAAAGAGAACAAGATAAAGTGATGAGAGTAGAGACAGATGAAAGGAGAACAAGATGAAATGATGGAAGTAGAGACAAGTGAAAGGAGTTGGAGTGTTGGATTTAACACGTTTATTTTGTATATTTATGATAACATTTTATATTTTTAAAGGTGTTTTCAGTTTTCCTTTAAGAAAAAAAAACTGTTTATTATTTTTTATTACCCTTTTTTAGATTTATGGATAGTATTAATTAAATCTTACCTGGCAACTCTGTGATTTATTATCAAATACATATTTTTTAAATATTTATATATTTTAATAATGAACACAATTACCTTCTAATCATCAAAAATATAAATTTTAATTTTTTTTAAACACCTTTTATTTAAAGATAAAAACATATTGACTTAAAACCTAACTTTTAATGTTCAATAACAAAATAAACACTGTAATTATTTATGTATCTTTTTGTTTAAAATAAATATTCATAAATAAAAATCAAATATTGAATTAATCATAGTATAAATAAATTGATGTAATCTTTATTTAAATCATTTAAAATGTATAACGCTTACATTTGACAATTTTAATTCCTGTGAAATTATATATTTTTCTTATTTTAATTATTATTTTTTGGAAAACTAAATGTTGTTGTTTTTTAAAAACATAAGATTTGTGGGTCAAACTCGAGATGATTTTTTGTTTCCCACTGTGAGTCGTTTGAAGAAAGATCCGTCCGAGTCACTGGAGTCTCTGGTGACTCGTGACTCGTGGAAAGAACCAAAGACTCGTCTTCACTACACTTGAGAGAAAAGAGAGTCGGTGACGCCTGGACCTGCGAGGAGGGTCAGGAGGTCAGGAGGTCAGGAGGTCAGAGCAGAAGCAGGAGCTCCTTACCTTGTCATAAATGACACATGAAGCAAGAAAAGAGAGGAGGAAGAGGTTAAAAACAGAAGAAAAAGAAGGGAAGAGTCTCGAGCACAGATAGCAAGATGCGCTGCTGTCAGACCACAGGCAGGATGGGCATGAGGGGTCAAAGGTCAAACCCATCCGCCGGAGTTGAGATGCGATTGACCATTTTTTTTTTTTAAAATAACCAGTGGATTATTTCACCGATTTATCCATGATTTTTTCTTTAAAAAATAATTTAAAATACTGACGTATAAATGAATCAAATCCTGAACTTTCTCAGAGAAGTTTTTATTAAAAAACAGAAAAATCTTAAGCTGAATTTTTTGTTTGAATGAACCCGAACTGTCAGATCAACAAATAATAATGTAAAATATATATAAAAAATAACTATATACTGACTGAACTAACATTATTTGCTACCGTAGATTTATTTTATAATATTTATAAATATCAAAAATATCAGGTGCATATTTATATATTAAGGTTTGTTTTTCTCTCCTCATTAATTCATAATAGTGACTGAGAGGAAATTGATTCATAATCATATATATATATTTTTTTAATATATATATATATATATACAGTATATACTTTTTTATATTCAGCACAATTCCCTTCTTTTCATCAGGAATAATGATTTAAAACTACCTTTTGAACATTCTCATTAATGCTAAATATATATTGACAATCTTTTTCTTTCAACTTTTCTTTCAAGAATAGAATCGTATTCTATTCTTGAAATAATAGAGATTGTCGTTCAGGGATGTTAAACTATCGCTAAAAAACATCGTACGTTTTGGCCGAATTACTCTGTTCGAGTCTAAATATATTGTGTTTTGGTGTTTGTTCGCCGCTGTGGTTCGACAACATGAAGTCGAACCGGACGCTTCGGTTCCGACGGCCAGAACCAAACCCATCCCGGCCCGAGGTCTACAGAGTCGACCATGCAGCTCAGTCCTGTTGCAGCGCATGCACCAGTCCAGTGCTCCATGCAGCATTCACAGCTCCTGGGAAAGACCCGGAAGACCCGAGGACAGGAAGAGAGAGAGAGAGAGTCTGAGAGGTTTGATCGCTGCAGGATCCAGAGTCCAGATAGAATATCAGTGGGATGGAGGAAGAGGGGATGAAGAAAGAGAGAGAGAGAGAGAGAGAGAGGGGGTCGGACGTCACTCCACAGGGCTCAAGCCGTGCTCCGGGGGCTGCACTCGGGAACGAGAGGGTGGAGGACGAGGGAGCGGCGGTCGAGCTTCCGATCAGAACCGCTGAGAGGAAGTGACAGATGTGCTGACGTGGAAGAAAGAGCGAGAGCCGAGATTCCATCAACATCCCTGACATGTGTGGAGCCTTGATGGTCGACGATAGCGCGGAGAATTATTAGTTAAGTAGTAAAATAAGAAAAATGTAAAAACTTGCCGACCAAAAAAATCAGAAAAAGAAAAGTTGTATTAAAGCCTAAAATTTGTCCAAAAAGATTTTAAAATATAGTTTTAGGTGTAAAAGCAGGAAATACTAAAATTTGTATTTAGTAATTCTATAACTAAAAATATAAAGAAAAACTGGTAAGCGAAAATAAAAAGAGTAAGGATAACAGGAAATTTAAAAAAAAAAAAAAAAAAAAAGGAAACTAATTTAAAAGCCTAAAACTTGTCACCAAGGATGAAGAAAAAAAAAGTGTACACTTTTAATCTGCAAAAATTACATCATAAGCAGAAAAAGAGAAGATTATTTACCTTCATTGTTGACCATAAAAAGATAAAAAAAATAATCATAAAAATAATATATGATAATAATAAAAAATAATAATTAAATTAAAAAATAAGAATATCGACGTAGGGAAAAAACTAATACATAATATATTAATAAATACAAAATTGTCTTTAAGTACTAATATTTAATGCTAGAAATAAAATAAATGTAAGGCCACAAAAGGCGTCACTTGTACTTCAAAAAAGTAGCTTCGCTTATCAGCAACTTTTCAATGGATTAGTTTCTGTGTCCTGACTGATGATAGTGTGTGTCTTTGTGTGTCTATGTGTGTGTCTTTGTGTGTGTCTATGTGTGTGTCTTTGTGTGTGTCTATGTGTGTCTTTGTGTGTCTGTGTGTGTCTATGTGTGCGTGTGTGTGTGTGTGTGTGTCTTTGTGTCTCTGTCTGTGTGTGTCTGTGTGTGTCTATGTGTGTCTTTGTGTGTCTGTGTGTGTCTATGTGTGCGTGTGTGTGTGTGTCTTTGTGTCTCTGTCTGTGTGTGTCTGTGTGTGTGTGTGTGGGTGTGTGGTGTGTGTGTGTGTGTGTGTGTGTGTGTGTGTGTGTGTGTGTGTGTGTGTGTGTGTGTGTGTGTGTGTGTGTGTGTGTGTGTGTGTGTCTGTGTGTGTTTGTGTGTGTGTGTGTGTGTGTCTCAGATCAAAGATGGCAACAAGACTCTGGATGAACTAATTAAATGTTGCAGGTTGTGATGGAAACGAAGCTCTCGCTGCTGGTGACCATGAGATGAGATGAAGAGATAAAAGCCATTTTGCACTGAGCCTCCATGCTGAGGAGAGAGAGCTGGAGGAGGATGGAGGAGGAGGAGGAGGAGGAGGAGGATGGAGGAGGAGGAGGAGGAGGAGAGGGATAAGGAGGAGGGGGGAGGTCACAGGGGTCGCGACCCCGGGTTGGTTGGAGCCGCCGTGCTACCTTGTTCCACCAGCCCCGCCGCGGTGCCGGCGGCCGCAGCCACGGCGGCGGCGGCGGCGGTGACGGAGGCGGGCGCGGTGCTCTGCCTGCTGCCCACTGATGGAGAGAGTGATGGAGGAGAGAAGAGAGCGGAGGTGAGGAGGTGACGGCACGAGCAGCAGGAGGTGAAGCCGTCAGAGGAGGAGTAACATTACGACCACTGACCGATGACGCGTTCGGCGTGTTTCTACGACGATGAGCATCGTCAAGCTAAAGGCTACGTTAAAAAAACAAAGTTGAACTTTACAATTTAATATGGGAAAACAAATGGTTCCCTAGGGAGCTAAATGAGGGTCAAAAGTTTTGATTTAAAAAAAAAAAGGAAACAAATTTAAAAGCCTAAAATTTGTCACTTAAAATGAAGAAAAAAAAGTGTTTTAATGGTTTACAAATGGGGAAGAATTTAACACAGAAAACAAAGTTTTGAATCCAATTTCAAATTTGAAAAAATATTATTATTTTACTTTTACTTGAATTTGAGATAAATTAGAAGAAAAATCCAATGTAAACAGATTTTTATTTAATTTATTATTCTTTATTTTTTTATTCAGAACACAGAAAAATGGAAGTTTTGGATCCAAAATAATCTTAAGAAGGAATTTTAAATCAAAAATGTGTTTTCTGGAAAAAAATTGTGTTGAATTTCAATTAGTACGAAAAAAAAGTTTAGAATGTCATGAAAAAGTTAGGTACGGAAAACTTTTTTTTTTTAATGAAATAAATGTGTCGGAAATCTGATATAATAAGAATAAAGAGTGTTTTACAAAAGGTTTTATTCTAAATATTAAATGAATGTAAAATAAAACAAATGACTAATTGTTAATAAAAAATAGTTTTCTTTTTTCAGATACAAAACTTTTGACCGCAGTATTACTCTTAACAGGAAGTTTAACACAAAAATATTTTTTAAACACTGGAGGCAAATGTTTCTACTTCCATCTTTGATGGAAGTAGAAACATTTTAAGAAAAGAGATGATTGACGGCGTTTAAAAGCGACAGTTGACGTCACGCTAGTAAAGACAGAACCACATGGAACAAGAATATCCGACACACACCGACGCCGGTCACACACACGTGTGTGTGATGTTGTGTGTTCACTAATTAAAAAATACATTTTGTTTTTTACAAATTCATTTAATTCAAAGACATTGAAACATGAATTCATGTTTTTTTTAATTCAATATCAAAATGTTGGTATAACTTATTATTTTTTATTTAATTTGATGGAACAATGATGCAAAAAAAAAAACTCACCGGAGAAGTTTCGTGAGACCAGCATGGTGGTGAGGATCGCCCCCTGCGGACAGAACGGGAACTTCATCGTCACTGAACCAAAACTGTTGATTATACTAGTTTATATTCCGTCATAAATGTATGTAATCTATATATATACATTTAAATATATTGTTAAGTTTATAAAGCAACACCTTGTAAGTTTATTTTAACGCTAGATTAAAATAAATACACTGAGTTTTAAGTCACATTAAAAATTAAACAAAGTCTGAATAATGTGTTTCTTCAATGAATTCTGGCGTTAAAATAGAGAACAAATATAAACTAAAATAGATAGAAACTAGATTATTTTCAAAGAAAATTATGACTTTTTGTTTGAACAAAAACATTTGAGAGATTATGTTGGTTAAAATAACAAACAGTAAAACAGTAATAAAGGTATAAATAATAATTTTATTAAATAATTAATACTTTATTGAAATAATGGACAGAAAGAGAATATTTTTAACATAAATGCTAAGTGTTTAACACTTGTTTATTAAAATGATCAAAATGAATGAATTTAGCTTTAATTCAAAGGAAAAAGAAGCAAAAAAAAAGTATCTTGGGATCTTGTTCACGAGTGAGGATGTGAAGACTTTTGTTTTGGTGAAGAAAGAGCTGAGCCAGAAGACAAATCTAACTGCTGAGGTCTTGACAGAGAAGCTCCGTCATCCAGGAGGGACTCGGAATAAAACCTCCAGTGCTAACATCTAGAGGAGGTTTGTGGACCTCTTGACTTCCACTGCTGCCCCTGCGACCCCGACCTCGTGCGTCACCCTCGACCTTCATCATCTTCAAGCACCGACCTTGAGTTTTCTTCTGGCGTTGAACTTCTTCAGGCACTCGACCGTCTCCTGCCTGTGCATCATGGAGGCCACCGTGGAGCGTTGCTGTGGAGAAGATGGAGTCTCAAGTCCGGGTCAGGTACCGAGTGGCGGGACCGGAGGGCGGGACTTACGCAGACCCACGGGTGCTTCAGGGCCTCCTGGGCCGTGATCCTCTTGGCGGGGTTGATGGTCAGCATCTGGTTGATGAGGTTCTTGGCCTCCGGGGTGACGGTGTCCCACTCCGGAGACGGGAACTGAACACAACAGAGCGACCTTGGTGTCGTGGTGCGTTCAGGGACACGAGTGCAGAAGGTTTTTATTTCATCGCCGGAGTCAACGAGAAGTTACTGTTCATTATTTAAACTGAAGTTAATATTTCAGAGAAAGATTCTCTCACTTGAATCTGTTCAAGGAAGAAACGTTCAATGGAAAATAATTGATTTAAAAATAAACTATTATTTCATTTAAATCTTTAAAAAAAAGGATGTGGATGAAATAATTAAATGTGATAATTAGTTGTTGTTTTTTGTCCAAACTTTATTTATTTTTTCAAAGTAAAAGCCTTTTTTCTGTAGATTGAAAATGTCTGATTTATTCAGAATAAACCTTTTTTTTTTTTTTAAAGATCTTTTTCAGATTCAAAACTTATTTCAAACGCGTTTTTATTTAGTTCAAGACAATTAATTCAAACTTTTTGGACAGAAACATCAGGATAAACGTTACAATATATATTCAAAAGAAATAGTAAAAATAGAAAAGTTAAACCGTAAAACAAATACAAATTATTGCATAATTAATAGAAAAGTAAGTGATTTACTAGTAAAAATATACATTATCTATTAAAAAAAACAAAACATAAAAAGATAAATAAAAAATAAATGTTTAAAATAAAGGTAATAACTTCTTTTTAAATTATCTTTGTAGTTTATAAAGCAGCAGGAGTTTAAAATGTTTTCATTTATTGTTGTTGCTTTTTCATATAATTTATGAAAAAATATATAATGATGTTGTTTAGAAATTAAAACAATAAAACAAATAATAATAACAATTTAAATTAATAATAATTAAAACTTGAAAGTTGTTCAGTTATTCTGGTTGATTTATAATAAATAGGTTAAAGTCAGAGTTAAACCAGGTTAAAGTCAGAGATAAACCAGGTTAAAGTCAGAGTTAAATCAGGTTAAAGTCAGAGTTAAACCAGGTTAAAGTCAGAGTTAAAGCAGGTTGAATTCAGAGTTAAACCAGGTTAAAGTCAGAGTTAAACCAGGTTGAAGTCAGAGTTAAACCAGGTTAAAGTCAGAGTTAAATCAGGTTAAAGTCAGAGTTAAATCAGGTTAAAGTCAGAGTTAAACCAGGTTAAAGTAAGAGTTAAACCCGGTTAAATTCAGAGTTAAACCAGGTTAAAGTCAGAGTTAAACCAGGTTAAAGTCAGAGTTAAACCAGGTTAAAGTCAGAGTTAAACCAGGTGAAAGTCAGAGTTAAACCCGGTTAAATTCAGAGTTAAACCAGGTTAAAGTCAGAGTTAAACCAGGTTAAAGTCAGAGTTAAACCCGGTTAAATTCAGAGTTAAACCAGGTTAAAGTCAGAGTTAAACCAGGTTAAAGTCAGAGTTAAACCAGGTTAAAGTCAGAGTTAAACCAGGTTAAAGTCAGAGTTAAACCAGGTTAAAGTCAGATTTAAACCAGGTTAAAGTCAGATTTAAACCAGGTTAAAGTCAGAGTTAAACCAGGTTAAAGTAAGAGTTAAACCAGGTTAAAGTCAGAGTTAAACCAGGTTAAAGTCAGAGTTAAACCAGGTTAAAGTCAGAGTTAAACCAGGTTAAAGTCAGAGTTAAACCAGGTTAAAGTCAGAGTTAAACCAGGTTAAAGTAAGAGTTAAACCAGGTTAAAGTCAGAGTTAAACCAGGTTAAAGTCAGATTTAAACCAGGTTAAAGTCAGAGTTAAACCAGGTTAAAGTAAGAGTTAAACCAGGTTAAAGTCAGAGTTAAACCAGGTTAAAGTCAGAGTTAAACCAGGTTAAAGTCAGAGTTAAACCAGGTTAAAGTCAGATTTAAACCAGGTTAAAGTCAGATTTAAACCAGGTTAAAGTCAGAGTTAAACCAGGTTAAAGTCAGAGTTAAACCAGGTTAAAGTCAGAGTTAAACCAGGTTAAAGTCAGAGTTAAACCAGGTTAAAGTCAGAGTTAAACCAGGTTAAAGTCAGAGTTAAACCAGGTTAAAGTAAGAGTTAAACCAGGTTAAAGTCAGAGTTAAACCAGGTTAAAGTCAGAGTTAAACCAGGTTAAAGTCAGATTTAAACCAGGTTAAAGTCAGAGTTAAACCAGGTTAAAGTAAGAGTTAAACCAGGTTAAAGTCAGAGTTAAACCAGGTTAAAGTCAGAGTTAAACCAGGTTAAAGTCAGAGTTAAACCAGGTTAAAGTCAGAGTTAAACCAGGTTAAAGTAAGAGTTAAACCAGGTTAAAGTCAGAGTTAAACCAGGTTAAAGTCAGAGTTAAACCAGGTTAAAGTCAGAGTTAAACCAGGTTAAAGTCAGATTTAAACCAGGTTAAAGTCAGATTTAAACCAGGTTAAATTCAGAGTTAAACCAGGTTAAAGTAAGAGTTAAACCAGGTTAAAGTCAGAGTTAAACCAGGTTAAAGTCAGAGTTAAACCAGGTTAAAGTCAGAGTTAAACCAGGTTAAAGTCAGAGTTAAACCAGGTTAAAGTCAGAGTTAAACCAGGTTAAAGTAAGAGTTAAACCAGGTTAAAGTCAGAGTTAAACCAGGTTAAAGTCAGAGTTAAACCAGGTTAAAGTCAGATTTAAACCAGGTTAAAGTCAGAGTTAAACCAGGTTAAAGTAAGAGTTAAACCAGGTTAAAGTCAGAGTTAAACCAGGTTAAAGTCAGAGTTAAACCAGGTTAAAGTCAGAGTTAAACCAGGTTAAATCTGAGGATGAAAGCGACACCTGCTGCAATATGAATGAGTTGCGTAAGAGCTGCAGCAACAGGGGCAGAAAGACTCACGTCGTAAGCTCCGGCTTTGATTTGCTGGTAGAGCTTGTGCTGGTCCTCGTCCCAGAAGGGGGGGTACCCCACCAGCAGGATGTAGAGGATCACCCCTGAGACACACACAGGTCAGCGCTCACACACCTCTGGACCGACTGGAGGACTCACCGCAGGCCCAGATGTCCACGGGTTTTCCGTACGCCTCCTTCCTCAGGACCTCTGGGGACAAGTACCCCGGTGTTCCTGCGAACCCTGCACAAGATGGAGGCTTTGATTGACAGCTGCCCTGAGCATCAGTGTCACGTGACTTACATCACAATTAATAATCCATGAATGTGGACTGTTGTGTTGTGAGTGTGTCGTCTGGACCGTTGTGTTGCAAGTATGTCCTCTTGACTGTTTTGTTGTGAGTGTGTTGTGTAGCACTGTTGTGTTGCGTTGCAAGTATGTTGGATTGCTAGTGTGTTGGGAGTAAGTGAGTAAGTTAGTAAGTGAGTGTATTGTGTTGCGAGTAAGTAAGTGTGTTGTGAGTGTGTTGTGTTGTGAGTAAGTAAGTGTGTTGTGAGTGTGTTGTGTCGTGAGTAAGTAAGTGTGTTGTGAGTGTGTTGTGTCGTGAGTAAGTAAGTAAGTAAGTTAGTTAGTGTGTTGTGTTGTGTTGTGAGTGTGTTGTGTTGCGAGTAACTAAGAAAGTGTGTTGTGTTGCACGGTTGTGGTGTGAGTGTGTCGTCTGGATTGTTGTGGTGTGAGTCTGTCTTCTGGACTGTTGTGTTGCACTGTTGTGTTACAAGTGTGTTGTGTTGCACTGTTGTGTTGCGGGTGTGTTGTGTAGCACAGTTGCGAGTGTGTTGTCTAGCACAGTTGTGTTTCAAGTGTGTTGTGTAGCACAGTTGTGTGTGTGTTGTATTGCACTGTTGTGTTGTTAGTGTGTCTTCTGGACTATTGTGTTCTGAGTATGTTGTGTAGCACAGTTGTGAGTGTGTTGTGTAGCACAGTTACGAGTGTGTTGTGTTGCACTGTTGTGTTGCAAGTGTGTTGTACTACACTGTTGTGTTGTGAGTCTGTTGTACTACACTGTTATGTTGTGAGTCTGTCTTCTGCACTGTCGTGTTGTTAGTGTGTCTTCTGGACTGTTGTGTAGCACAGTTGTGAGTGTGTTGTGTAGCACAGTTGTGAGTGTGTTGTGTAGCCCAGTTGTGAGTGTGTTGTGTAGCACAGTTGTGAGTGTGTTGTGTAGCACAGTTGTGAGTGTGTTTTGTAGCACAGTTGTGAGTGTGTTGTGTAGCCCAGTTGTGAGTGTGTTGTGTAGCACAGTTGTGAGTGTGTTGTGTAGCACAGTTGCGAGTGTGTTGTGTAGCCCAGTTGTGAGTGTGTTGTGTAGCCCAGTTGTGAGTGTGTTGTGTAGCCCAGTTGTGAGTGTGTTGTGTAGCACAGTTGTGAGTGTGTTGTGTAGCACAGTTGTGAGTGTGTTGTGTAGTCCAGTTGTGAGTGTGTTGTGTAGCACAGTTGTGAGTGTGTTGTGTAGCACAGTTGTGAGTGTGTTGTGTAGCACAGTTGTGAGTGTGTTGTGTAGCACAGTTGTGAGTGTGTTGTGTAGCACAGTTGTGAGTGTGTTGTGTAGCCCAGTTGTGTTACTGACCGAACCAGGCCTGCTGGTCTCCCTGCACCTCGATGGCGAGTCCAAAGTCCGCCAGCTTCACTGCTGCGTTCTTACACTTGCTGGCCAGCAGGAGGTTCTCTGGCTGTTGAGGAGACACAGGTTACAACACACACACTCACAGACACACACAGACACACACAAGTGTGTCCATCTTCCATCTCAACATTGTGCGTCAAAAGACTTCAGGTTCTGACCCGTGAGACTCGGAGCTGCTTTGAAAAGACGAGTCGTCGAGTCCGACTCCACTGACTCAACGACTCCACCGCTGTGGGCAGAACTAAACACTCTGGTTTCCTCCTACAATATAGAACTAAATCACTATTTAACTATTTATTAAAAATGCTTCTTTTTTTTAACAATTTTAACCAGATAACTACGACTTACTATCTATTAGATATAGAATCTTAAAATATAAATAAAGTAAAATAGAACTAAATAAGTCGCCTGTTGCCCCAACTAGCTGGGACATTGTCCAGTTTAAAGAGAAGAAAGTTAAATATTAAATTAAATTACATTTTAAATCCATTAATTTCTTTTTTCAATACAGGAGACTTGAATTCATCTCTTAAAAGTTTTAAAACAAGAACATTTCTTCAGAAATAGAAAAAAATAGACATTTATTCCCATTTTATCGCATATAGAGGAAAAGTTTTGATATCAAAAGTATGTTAAAGCACAAAAAAGCATGAAATTATTTTTTAAAAATGTATGTTTTTGACTTAATATTTTTTTTATTTAATTTTTGTAACTTTTTTCTGAAACACGTCTCTCTACTTTCTTTCTCTGCTTTTCCCTCGAGCTCTTCTGAGGAACACCGAGGTGTTCCCAGGTCAGAGGTCAGAGATCAGCCGGGTCTGTCCCGGGACCTCCTCCCAGGCAAACACTAGGGGGCGTCCAGGAGAGGCTCTATTCTGAGCGTCTCTTCAGGTTCATGAAGTTAAACGTCTCTTATGATCTCAACTTGTTTGGATCAAAATCCTGCTTCAAGTTCCTAACTTTGCTGCTGCGACTGAAGACGAGAAGATCAAACCTTTCATCTCAAAATATGCTATTTGTGCCTCATTTTCTGACTCTGAGGCGTTTTTATCACCAGAGTCGATGAATCCAGCGTCGCCATCTTTAGAAGAAAACAACCGTTTACAGCTTTGATCTCGTTCTTCAATGTTTGTTAATACAAGCAGCATTTAGAGATTATTGTTGACATTTATAATCTGTCACTTTTTTATGTTTTCATATTTGTAATGTGAAACTAAAAATATATAAATGTTTATTTATATATATATATATATATATATATATATATAAACACATTTTGAAGTCGCTTTTTTAATAAAATAATAACCTTTTTTTTAATGTTGTTAATTTTTGTTACATTTTTTATTACCTTTTTTATTTAAAATGTTAAAATAAATTATTTTAATAAACTTTTTTTTATTGAAGTGAAAAACTTTGTATTTCCAGAAGTTTTTTAGAAATTTAAATTTAAATTATTTTATATTTTTAATCAAACTGTTTTTTCGTTAGTTTTTTTTTTTTAATTGTCTCATCTTTTGCTATTTTAAATATTATTTTGATTAAAAAACAATATTTAATTAATTAATTTTTATTTAAGTGAAAGAAGATTTTTTTTTCTAAAACATTTTCGACCTAAGACCTAACATTTACAGTTGTTTCCAAAGGATGAAAATATGAAAATATGATGTTTTATCAGATCAAGTTTCTTCAGGCGACAAACGTTGCTGAACGAACATAATGTTTAATAATAATATTATCATTATTTTTTATTGAACTATGGAGTCATTTTCTATTTTATCTTGAACCTGATTTTTCTAGTCAGGAAAAATAACTTATTTTAAAAAACAGTGTTATTTGGTAATATTAGAGATTTTTTTTTTTCTTAAACCCTCAGAGATGCTTCTGAAGCAGCGACGCTGACGAACGACTCTGATGTTGAGTCTCTTCATCTGTCGTCACTGAACCGTTGAACTGATTCATGAGACAAAAGCATGAACTTGATGTTCAGAGACGTCGCATCATCGCGGTTCATGACAGCAACAGATCCAACTCAAAGTTTAGTGCAAAGACATTTTTTCTGGTTGTTTTGGTTTAACTTCATAGACAAATTGACTACTTTTTAAAGTACATTTTGAGGAGCAGATGAAGGCTTTTGTTTCTTTATTCATAAAGAGTTAACTTTGATCAAACAAATGTTTTTAAATCAAAATAAATTGGCTTTAATTAAAATAATATTTTTCTAATCAAAATATATATATTTTAAATCATAATAAATTTACTTCAATCAAACAAATGTTTCTAAATCTAAATAGTCCCCTAAAAAATTTTATCACAATAAATGTACTTCAATTACACATGTTTTAAATCAAAATAAATTTGCTTTGATCAAAATAATATTTTTTTAGTCAAAATATATATATTTTTTAAAATCAAAATAGCTTTGCTTCAATCAAACAAATATGTTTAAATAAAAAAAAAAGGAACTTCAGTTTTTTTCTTTAATAAAGAAAGTTGCTTCAATGAAAAAACTTTAAAAAAAAAAAGTTTAAATTTTTACGAAGCAACTTTTCTTATTGAAAAAAATATTTTTGCAAGCAACTTTCTTTAATGTTAACATTTTGGAAATCTTTAAAAATTTAAGAAACTTTATTTCAATAACAACATTTTTTTTTTGATTAAGAGATATCATTTTTTGGGTTTGAAAAATAAAGAGACCTTTATTTGTAAAATTATCAAATAATTTCTCCTTTTATCTTTTCTTTGTTCACCGATTTAATCTCAGTGAAAAGTCTAAGCAACTCATGGTTAGATTTTCTTTTTAACTCCTAATAATCAAATGTATTCTTGAGTGAAAGTTAAAGAAGTCGAGCAAACACACTGTAGTTGTTACACAGAAAAACTCAAAACAGAAGGTCTGATGTACAACAAAGAACCGTCGTGATCCTCGAACCACGTCTGAGTCTTTGTCAAAAACCTGATCCCAGTTCAGCGGATCAGTCGTGACCTATTGCATGAAATGCTGGGCGATGCTCGGGCGTGAAACCAGAGAGTGAAGCGTCTAAATAAAGACACAACGGCTCACGATCAACACAACAAGTGTCGGCGAAGACTTGGACTCACAGAACATGCGAAGACATGCGACATCAACTCGTGCTCATGCGGAGCTCGTCGGCCAAGAAATGATTAAATCCGTGTTTATCGAACATTCTGACATCCATCGTTCAATTTTCTCACTTCATCACAGATTCTCTCCGGAAATATTCTTCACATTTATATTCTTGTCACTACTTTACTTTTGTTGAATGAATTTTGAAATGTTTCCTTATTTTCCTACTGACTGTTTATCTTTATCATACATTTAACACTTGAAAACATTCGCTTCAATTTAAAGAAAATATTTGGAAAAAAAGCTTTTTTGAATTTAAACGTCTTTTTTCTTTATTTAACGCAATCTATAGTAGTATTATGGTATGGTGTCTTAAATATCCAATCGTAAAGTATATATATTATATATATACTGTATATGTATATATATATAAAAAAATTTGGGGGGGTTTTCCTTTGACATTTAAACATTTTTAAACAAGTTTTTGTTTTTATTTAACTGAAAATGTTTTTCAAATTTTGCTCTCTTCTAAAAAGTCTAGAAAATTATAACGGTTTGTTTGTTTGTTTTATTGAAGGGAAAGTCCTTTTTTTATTGAAAGGTTATGAGGTCTTTTTTTTTATTTAAGTGAAAACTTTTCTATTTTTTTGATGCAAAATATATAAATATTTAACTATTTATTTGTTCCATTCTTCTTAATTGAAGCAGTTTTTTTATTTAACAATTAAGAAACAAATGGACGCTTATAGAAACTGAATTTTAAAAAATACAGTTTCTATAAGAGTCGTAGTAGTTTATATAATCTTTTTTTATTTCTTATTTTAGGAATGTTTATTATCCATTAATTTATAAATTCTTGAAATGACCATCTTATCTTCTTTTTTTTACTTCAGACCATTAGTAAAATTGGAAAAAAAGAATTGAAACTATATTTAAGTTTTAGTTTCAGTTGATACTGAGAGAGACGTGATCCTCAGATCCTAAGATCCTCAGATCTCACTGGGACGACCTGGTAATGGATCGACTCTTAGACTCGTATCTGAAGCGAGAACGCTCTCTGGGGTGTATCGACCTAAAGTGGACCAGGGTCACCAGGAGGTCTGAGAGCAGTAAACACAGAACTCTGTGGGTCACTATCTTAGAGGCTCGATCGTCTCAAACATCCGAGGGCGACGAACAGAGTCTCTGACGCGAGTCAGTCTCGGCCAATCACGGATCAGAGTCGAGCCGCAGTGAAGGAGTCGATGAGTTCAGACTCCAAACATATTCTTCATCGACGTCGTCGTGGTTCCGGCCAAACTATCCTTTCATCGGATCACTCCCTGGAAACCGTCCAAAAAACCTCTTCCATTAAATGTCCAGCGGATTCTCTCGGTTAACTACCTTCACCTGGTCCAGGTGAGTCTCAACAACACGCTCACAGACGCACGACTGACAACACGAGCCACAAAACACGCTGACGGAAGAGCAAAGACTGACAGCCGTCACTCACCTTCAGGTCCCGGTGCACCACGCCCGACTGATGGCAGTGAAGCACCGCCTCCAGGATCTGCTGGATGCAATGACTGCATGCAAACACCAGGGGGCGCATGTTAGTTTAAGCAGTGCTACAGTCTCATGCCAGAAGTAAAAGGGGGGAGACGTCGGGGGGGAAGCGGGGGAGAGAGGGAGGTATAGTTCTGAGGTGAGGGTTTAACTCTCTGTCGGGTTTAAACCGTGAGTCAAGACAAAATGAAACGTCCACGATGAAGAAGGGGGGGGGGGGGCAGCCATGGTTACGAGGCCTGGAGACCATGAAGAAGAAAAAAAGCGAGAGGAACTTTTCTCCAGTGTGTGAGAGTAGAAGTGTGATGTGGAGATAGTTGAGTCGTGTGTAACGGCGGAAACGTCAGCTTTAAAAGCTGCTGGAGTCGACTGTATCCTCTCATCCTCAGTCACTTTGCTGCAGGGGGGACGTAATGACTGCTGCCATCTAGTGTTTGATTCTAACACAAAAGTGATGAAATAGCAATCATAAAATAACTATGATTAAAAAATAAAATACTGGAGTCGACTGTATCCTCTCATCCTCAGTCCTTTTGCTGCGGGGGGTGGGGGGGGGCGTAATGACTGCTGCCATCTAGTGTTTGATTTCTAATACAAAAGTGATTAAATAGAAATCAAACTATGACTATGATTAAAAAATAAAATACTGGAGTCGACTGTATCCTCTCATCCTCAGTCCTCTTTTTTTTTTGTTACGCCACTATTTAAATGTTTGTTTTTTCAAGCATGTCATTCATTGTTTGAATAATTTAATTCAATAATTTGTATATTGAAATCTTGAATTAGTTGCGTTTTTTAATAATTATTAAATTTCCAAAAGTAATGAAAAAATATTTTCTAAATAAATGTACTTTATTAGAACCATTATTCCATCATTTATTAATTGAATTGAAAAGGCTATGAGTTAATAAATATAGAATTAAGAACATTTATTTTGGAATTTAACCTTTCAATATACATTGAATTAAATTTAGATATATAGAAATAATTCATTTAAATTGTTTAAAAAATGTATTAAATGCTTGTTAAATGATTTCAATAACAATTATAAAACCAGTCAATATTCTGACTGATATACTTCCGTACCAAAGCCTCATACAGTTTAAAACATAAATATAAAATACATAAGTAAACTATTTCTACCTCAACATTCTAGAATCTTGATGAATGTTTGAAGAATAAAAGTCCATTTGAATCTAGTTGTAAAGATTAGAAGAACTGATGCGAACATCCATCATTAGCGAGGCGGTCATAATGTTATTGTTCCTCTGAAGGAACCACCTGACAGGAAACAGATAACGTGTGGTCATGTCGTTCGTCTTATCTCTGGACGAACACGTCGTGTTTCCATTGAAGCGAGCAGCACAACATTGAAACGAGCAGCACAACAATGAGACGTCGCCCCCTGCTGAGCAAAGGTTATCATCGTCTCGGAGATAAGTGGCCTCTTGAGTTACGGCGGCGTCGGCTTCTCTTTACGATGTTCCGTCGCATCTTTACGATTGTTTTTGTGCAGTTAGGACGGGCGGCCATGTTTTAGTATTAGTGTATAATAGTTGATGATCAAGAAACAGAACAGGATTTGTTTAAAAATGTAAATATTTTGTGCTCTGACACTTATTAAAATATATATATATATATTTACCCCTGTGCCAAGGAGTTGATTATGAGTTAATGCGTCATGAAAAATCAGCTCCTGGCAGAGGCATGTCTCATATAAATGATACTCCAGTTGCAAATTTTTTTAACACTATCTTTCATCAAGCAGATTTGTACACGGTTACAGTGTGAAAAAACTATTGATACGTTTACACATCGTAGGTTATTTTCACAATACTGCATCGATATTTACCATCGCAGTATAATTACTTTTTCAATTTAAAATGTACATGCCGATATTCAGAATTACTTTTCGTGTTGCAAAAATCAAAATACGGCCACTAGATGGCAGCAGTCATTACGTTCGTTCTCCGCAGCTAAAGGAACAACAAAATCCTGCGAGATCCCGGCGATGACTGAGGACGAGAGGATACAGTGACTCCAGCATCTTCTAAAGTTGATGTTTTGACATAATTTGGTTTGAAAACAAATGAAAGCAGTTACGACTTCGTCAAGAGTCATGTGGTCTGTAAATTCAAGTACTGGACAATACTGCAAACATATCCTTGTTACTACAGGATCACGATATATATCGTATTGTTGTCACAAGTATCATATAACTTGGATTCTTGACCTAGTTGTTGTGAGAGGTTAAAAACTCAACTGGCCATAGAGGTAATTCTTTCCTGTACATCTTTGATAAATTTGATTTATACTTTCTTGTGTTATTGATTTTTTTTGTAGTTTCATTGTGAATTTTGGGCCATTTTTGTCTTGTTTTATGTGTAATCTTATCCAAAGAAATCTGTTCCATCTAAACTAAAAGTTAGATGTGATGATCTATGAGGTGTAGTCAGTGGATGTGCTTTTAGTGTACGAAGATTAAATCTTTCAACCAAGTTTCCAGTAGAACTTGTACTTCGTACTTCAATCCAACACTGATCCAAAGATCGTGACAGCTGAGGCGTGAGTGTAAAACTGAGCGTACTTAAGTGTACTTAAGTTTCCGCTGATCAGCTCCAAAAATGATTGAAGTGCTCTTTAGCTCGGAGCCGGGGTCCTGAGCACGAGCGAGTCCGTCCTCCCCCACACGGGCAGCTGCTGGACTTAGTAATGACTTTGGGGGTGAGAATCCTCTACATGTGTCTCTGAGTGTTCGTGATGACGGACGAGCTTCTCGTGCCGTCAGCTGGCATATTATTCCTGCCGTTAAATGCTTCAGCACCTGGTTCTGATGTCATGCTACCCAGTTGTCCTTAAATATGGGTCATAGAGGGAGGGGGTGTGTGTGTGTGGGGGGGGGGGGGGGGTCTACGGTCACCTGACCTGAAGGGTCACTGTTCAGTAATAATTGTTTAAGCTGGTAACAAGTAGAAAGTTGAATTCGCTCCCAGATTTAACTGAAACGACTTGTATAAAGCAGCTAGAAAAGTGAGTCAATCTGCTGAGGGGTCTAAAGTTAGTGGAGACTCAAAACCTCAAATCAAAGTAAAAAAAGTTACGATTCACGATACAGGGGAACCTATGTATGTTATATTGTGATATATTGAGATACTGTAGGAATAAGGATACATTTTTAGTAATGTAGTATTATTATTACTATTATTTTTAAACTAAATATGTTCAAACATCATCTTTGAAAGCTGCTGTAGTCGACTGTATCCTCTCGTCCTTAGTCATGGCCGGGGTCTTCATTATCTGCGGACGACGTAATGACTGCTGCCACCTAATGGCCAGCGGTTTAATTGCAACACAAAAATTAACAATTATTTGGTAATGAAAAAATACACACTTCATTTTAATATAGATTAATAGATACACATTTTATATGATTTTAAAAACACAGTTGAGCTGCAAAATACAATACGGTATTTGGTGAACATTACGATATTTAGGCGTATTTATATTTTCTGTATGGGGGGGTTGTATTTGGTCGTCTCTCTGACTTATAAGTCATGTTTTCAAAGCGTACTTCACCTTAAGCTCGACGAGTTCCATTATTTTCAACTTTAGCCAGAGCGTCACAGCGCCACACGCAGGCCTGGCATGTGAACTACAACGTTATGTCGGGTGAATAGAGGCATTTAAACATCTAAGTAGACTTTCTATCACAGTTGCTTCTCACTATTCTCGAGGATTTAAAGACACAGATGTGGACCATCAGAGACGAGGCGTCTTCATGTGCGTGATGTGGAACGATGTCTTTCAAACAAATCGATAAGAGTCTGAGAGAGGCGACGGCGGGAGGTAGAAACCATCATAAATATTACTGCTGTGGACTCGGAATGGCCTGGTGGGAGCCGTGGACGGGACTTAAGTCACGGGCAGAGACTATAAATTCACCGCCGGCGGTGGCAGTGGGTGAAGAATCGATGGACGGATCCGGCCGTCTGTCGGCGCCACCGAAGCTTTTACGACGCCGCGGTTGGTAAAAAAGTGACAGCAGAGAAGGGAGAGTGGGAGGACAGATGGAGGAGGGTTTCGCTGGGCGAGGCAAAGAAAAACACAAGAAACGACAGCATATCAAGAGACGAGGCAGACGGCAGACATCAGACCGGCAAACAGATCGGACGAACAGGAGATCAAGGATGAGGGGAAGGTGGGGGGGGCAGGCAGGACTTTGGTGGGGGGGGGGGGTGCAGATGCTCCTCTACATATACTGACCTTCAGGTCCCTGTGCACTATGTCATGTTGGTGAATGTGATGGACACTGTCTAGAATCTGATGGATACAGTGACTGTGAAGACAAAACAGAGAGAAGGAGGATGTGGGTTTGAAAAGAGGAGTGGTGATGCGTGGGGGGGGTGAGGAGGAGGGTTTGTGGGGAGGGGGATCAGAGCTGTCAGTTTCCAAGAACATAGAACTCGGATCTGTACGAATATTTCAACGTGTTGGAAAATGTCGCGACGAGAGAACACGTGGTTCTCCTCACGCTGGACGGTCTAGAGGAGGAACTTCTCGGCTTGATCTAGACAACACAGCAGCACTACCCTCGCCCACCACTGGGTGTCTGGTTTAACTAGGGACTCTTTCCTGAAATTTATATTTTTCAGTCTAGAGACACACAAGATTAAACATTTCTGAAAGAATTTTTTTTTTTTTTAAATTAAGCTGAACAATGAGAAAACCGTGGTCCCTCGTTTATTGCCGGGATTACGATCTTCCACACCGTGGCTCCGCATTAAACATAATTCGCCAAGTAGTGACCATTAACGGTTTTCACTTGTTCAAATTAAAAGTTATTTAAAACAAATTATTTGAACTTAACAACGTATACGAGGCGCCATCCCTCCCAACAACCCCATCAGTAACGGTGACCTGAACAGCTCCTACAATGTTTTGCCGCCCAGCCAACCAATCACACTTGTAAATCCCCTTTGAAAGAACAACATAGAATTTTAATACAGTATTGCAGCGACCAATTAGTCTTTACTTAATATAGTGGTGTGCAGAAAGGGATCATGGGAGTTCGCAGTTTTTGTTGGCCCTATAAGTAAAGTGGGTGCAGAAATATGTCTGTATCGCTTAATCTTCTATTCAAATGGTTAACTTTTTGCTGATGTTTGACTTGACATGTGACCCCTCGGTGAGTACAAACTTAGTTCTGAACACTGAGACTCAAGGGTCATCCAAGTGAGACACTTAGTGACATCAAGTTCACAGAGGGTCCGACCTCTTGTCTTGTCCTGTACGTCAAGTACGGGTGAGGACAGGTAAAGTTAAACAAGAGCCTGCAACTCCGACAATAACTACGCACTCGCTATAAAAAGCTTGGTTGAGATCGAGACCAAAACCACGATCGAGTCGACGAATCTAAATTTAAAACTACACAAGTCAACGCGAGTCTGAGGAAGCGACAGCTCTGGAAGAGTTTCAGGTGGACGGAGAAGGTGAAACATGCCACGGGAACTCCACAGCGGGGGAAGAGACAGTGATGCGCGGAGACAGGAACCGATGCAGTAGGAGGTGCTGATGCTGGTGGAGACAAAAAGTTCTCTTTTCTCAAACATAATGAGGAGACAAGAACAGTCGCAGCAGAACAACCTGACAGAGAAAAACACCAGTGACAAGAGAGAGGGGGATGAGAGAGAGAGAGAGAGAGAGAGAGAGAGAGAGAGAGAGAGAGAGAGAGAGAGAGGGGGGCTCGAAGGAAAAGAGGATATAAATGGAGCAGGGAAGATGTGGCATCAGTTAAAAGCAGGATTACACCTCTGCATGTTCATGAATATGGATTCATGTCTCTGGTATGTTCATGTTGGGCTGCAGCGAGAGAGAGGGATGTGCAGAGAATGTGACTAACTGGAGGAGACCGGCAGCCTGCAGGATCCACACCCACACAGTGTCTAGTGCGTGGGCGGACCGAGAGGGAGATGTGTGTGTGAGTGTGTGTGTGTGTGTGTGTGCGCTCGCTCGGATTACACACACGCGCTGGTGTGGAAGTAGAAAAACATGACGGCGACACGTGAAGCTTCCTTATTATTTTTTTTGAAACCATTTTCGTTTGGAGAGAATGTTTGAGGATGAAGAGTTTTTAGATGGATTTAAAAGTCGTGCAGAATTTTATTTAAAATATTTTTACGTATACAAGTCCAAAGGGATCAAGCATGGATCCAAAAATTATTAAATAAATGTTCATTAACGCGGCTAACGTTTCCAGGTGTCGGCCACAGAGCTGACTGAAAGAGAGACCACCTGGTTGCTCCACTGTTTTAACATCATGACTATTACTATACATTTCTACTAAAGTCCTAATGTCTGCTCTTCTCAATTATAATCTGTAAATTCAACATCATTTCTGTTTTGTTGAGACTTGACCGTAGAGAAGTTTTTAACATGTATCCAGCAGTTTTTAATAAAAATAAGATTCAGTTTCTGTTTTAAAATAAAATAAAAATATCCAGATTATTAATGCTCACTTCATGCAAACAAGTCTCCTTGCTTTGCTGTAGAAAAAGAAGGAAAACAACTTTAAGTTCTGCCTCTTAAAGAAAAAAAACATGACCTACTTTAACTGCATCTTAAGATTTGAAGGGAAAAAAAAACTTGCTTTTGCTCTATATATCCGAGAACTTCAAAATTACATTGTCATTAAACATTAATTGATGCATTGAATTCATATATTTTTATGATACTTTCACGATACAGGGACAGTTATATAAAACATTACCATATATTGAACAGTTTTTTTAAAGAATTTTCAATCAGTCTAAGTAGTTTAATGTAGCATTTGACATGTTTTTTCATTTCTTCATTTAAATGTTGTTTTTGTAAGCAATTTAATTCAATAATCTGCATATTGAAAGGTTTTCTGAATATTTTGATATATATATATATATATATTTATTTTTTTCTATTTATTAGTTTCGCATTTCAATTCTAGTAATTCAAAAATGCAATTTCTATATTCAATATTTTTTAATTTGAAGCTTTTTAAATTCAAGACTAAAGAAAAAAAAGAAAACTTGCTGTTGCTCTATATATCCGAGAACTTCAAGATTACATTGTCATTAAACATTAATTGATGCATTGAATTCATATATTTTTATTTACATTGATTTCATTTTTACCAAAAGAAAGAGCGATTTTAATAAGGTATTCAAGGGCAAGAAAGAAGAGCCATCATTGGACAAGTGATCAATTTCTCCTAAACCTAAAGAATTAAAACAAGAATGTTCCTTTTATTTAATTTCTTTGAGGTTGATTTGTTGTAAAGTAACCAAGTCTAGAGACCAGACTCCCTACAATGGATCAAATAATCTTGAATCAAATATTCTGTGTAGCTTTGAATCATTTACTGCTGAACACTTCCATCACAGACAAAGACACACGTCCTGGTTTACACTCGGAAATGTGACTCGCTCAGCAGTCGGTGCCACGACGCGCCTCCTCCACTGGGAGGTGACACGAGCCGAGCTCACGGCAGAACGAGAGGCAGAAAGAAAAGAAAAAAACACTCGGATCTCAACAACAGATGGAAACAAACGTCCTGGTTCCGGTTACAGGTGTTCCAGCAGCCCGTCCACGAGGCGAAGCCAAAAATAACATCATGAATACTCGATGTTTTTCTCCCGGAGATGACAAATTTGGGTCGAACTGCTCCCTTGACGACGCAAAGTGGCTTTTAAGTGTAATTCAATGGAGCCGAGTGACTCTGACAGCCAGGTGTGATGTAGCCCAGTTAGGGGGGGGGGGTCGCTAATTACGGAAGCTAATTACAAGTCGCTCGTCTCTCAGGTCTGAGGGGGGTGAGGGGGGGGTGACCTGGTTGACTGACATTCAGAGAGAGGTCGTGACGGGTTATAAGTTCTTGCAACGATGGACAAAAACCTGAGCTTTAATAGCATGAAACAGAAACTAGTGACTAATATTTGACCTCTGAACTCAGTTCGTCCTCTCTTAATCAACCAAACACTTCCCCCCCGTTCACAGAAATTTAAAAGAGGCATCATCTCTCATCGTCTCCGGATCCGTCCCGAGGCCTCCGCACGGTACGAACAAACAGATCCCTTTAATGCAAAGGAACACCTGGCTCTACTCCACGTCTCTCCCGGACGACCACATCTACATCATCCTTCCCATTCCATCCTGCATTAAAAGACGCCAACTGGGACAAGAACATGAAACCCTCAACTGAGAACTATGGCCTCCAAAATTGAAGGAGCTGAGCCTCTAAGGCAGGGTTCCCTGAAACATTCGGCTAGCATTTAGCTTAAAATAATGAAGCTAAAGAAGCTAGTTTGTAAATAAAATCCATCTGGACTTTACAAATTTCTACAAACACAAGTGTTCAAATTCGTGTCTGATCTCTCGAGGGCCAATGAATACAAGGAAAGGGCCGCATGTGGCCCCCGAGCCACGCTCTTCCCGGGTCTGGTTCAGACCCGTTTAGCAACACTTCCGTGGACCCGGGAACGCCCTCCAGCACGTTAGCGTGCTATCCTAAACATTAGCGTCGTAACGGATGTTTTATCCGCTCGTAAACAAACAAACAGCGGCGACAAAAGAAGAGGATCTTGGGAAAACATCGCGGGAACGTCGGCGCGACAACAGTCGCATCAAAGCAGATCAAACCCGCGACAGAAGCCTGTCAAGCGAGCGGAGAGAGAGATGCTGCTGCTAAATATTCATCTATCGCAGCAAGAACGTTCTTTGTGAGCAGATGGGAAACGACAAATATTGCTAATCCGGTTTCACACCTTTAACATAACGACAGCGAATCCTCACGAATGTGAGACGTCCATCATCAGATCGACGTTTGGATGTTGCCGCTGCACTGACTTGAGCTTTATTTGTAATTCTTTTTTTTTCCCAGCATTGCTGACTGGACTTCAACACCCACGACGTATCTGTCAGGGTTCTCCTCTCGCTGACCTCCGTCAGTCTCACACCCACCAGTCCGCTTCCTCTCGTACGGCCGGCTGGAGAGCGGAGATGGTGGGAGTGAGATAACGTTGTTAAAAATAACGTCCAGGAAAGACAAATATACACCATTAGTCCAGCAGTGAGACTCTCCACTGCTCACCATCCACAGCGAGGAGATGATGGAGGAGTTGTTTTTTTAGAAGCTTCTGCGCCTCTGGAGAGGCTGAACTCCAGACTAGTCACCGGTTTTACTCGTGTTATTACTTCATTCAGGTTTTGTTTTGAAGAAACATAGACATTAAACTAGATTATAGGGGCCTGTATCAGGAGGTATCTGGGGATATGATACTTTCACGATACAGGGACAGTTATATAAAACATTACCATATATTGAACAAACATATATTGAGTTTTTTTTTAAAGAATTTTCAATCAGTCTAAGTAGTTTAATGTAGCATTTGACATGTTTTTTCATTTCTTGATTGAAATGTTGTTTTTGTAAGCAATTTAATTCAATAATTTGCACATTGAAAGGTTGTTTTTCTTATTTTTTTTAAATATTAATATATTGAAACTCATTTTTTTTTAAATTTGTTTTAAACACAAAGTTTGGCATTTCAATTCTAGTAATTAAAAAATGCAATTTCTAAATTCAATATTTCTTAATTTAAAGCCTTTTAAATTCAAGAAGAAAATGTAACAGAACCTCCGCACAATATTGAATTAAAAAGAGTATAAATTTCAAAATATGGAAATTAGAATAATTACAGCAGTCTACAGTATATTTGTATTTCACAAGGGAAGACATTCAGGCATTTGCAGGATTTTTTTAGATTAACAAATTAAAAAAACAACAAGATATTTTTGTCAGTTAAAATGCAGCAGTGAGAGTTGTTTGTTAATTTGTAATTTTTAAAATCTATTTAAAAAAAAAGGCATTTTAAATCAAACCCTCTTTCTTTAAATTTTTTTTTGCATTTTTATCCTATTATGGCTCATTTTTCATTAATTTTTAATTTTTTGTTTAATTTGGGAAGCATTTACATTTCTTTACCTTCCATTATAAAAACATAATAAATTATTGTTTTCATAATCATTTTTTATTTTTATTTTAGAACAAATAAATAAACCTATTTTTCATTATAGCGTCCTGGTTGATTACATTAATTAATTGATAAAAAAAGATGATCACTGAGGTTTAGCTACTCTTTTTGTTTGAGGATATTAGTTTAAGTTTAAAATGCAGTTAAAATCTGTAACAATTTTGTAAATTAACTTTTTTTATTCACTTCTTAATGTCCTGTTTTTAAAGCATTGATCCAAACGTTTTTCAACTGTTTTTTTAAAACAAAAATGCACTAAAAACTGTGAAGTTCTTAGGTATAAAAAGTGCCTCAGACACTGTTGAATTTAGCACCAGCGTTACTCGTGAGCACAATACGTCCAGCTCACGGTCAATGTAATGAGTTTGAAGCTGACAGTGTCATGATAGAACTTCCCCCGGGGGCCACGTTTGTTTGTTCCAAAAAGCACAAGCTGGACGGCGTCCAAAAAAATTGGAATCGACGTCTATCGTGCCGACATCGACGACTGCAGCCGCTCTTATGTAACCACTGGAAGATCACCTCCAAATGAAGTCACATGACCAAATACAACCGCTGCGTCTAGTTGGTTTCTCATGCTGATAAGAATTATAAAACCTATTCTTCTGATCTGAAGTTTGATACAAGACGAGAGGAACAACTGCTGATACTCGACCGTGGAATTTCCAATAGACGTGAAGAAACATCAATAACAACAATCACAGAAATCCAAGATTTCAAACACTACTCGTATCATTTATCAAACAATTATTGATTCATTTGACAACAAAAAACGAATTAACACTAAAAAATATGAAAGAAGGTAATTCAATATCCAAGTTATAATATTATATAAACTTCAGTGATCGACCTTTTGAAAGAGTTTTTATAACATTGTCTATTCACGAGTGTTGTTTTTGACTCAAGCCGTCGTTTTCAGTCTATGTCACGAAAGGTCAAGATGTCTCTTATCGTTAAATCCACACGCTGACCTTTCGTTAACTTCTTTATTTCATTGATATTTGTCAATTTCATTTTTTCACATGCTTGTCAATGCATCATAGCCATTCCTACATCTCTTAGAAGGCAAAAAGAACGCATGATTTACTCATTTTTATCATGTGGTCTACGACATTGAGACTCAATAAATGAGCATTAGCTGCTTCTCTTCCTCTCAACGTTACGAGGGGGCGGGGCATAGCAAGAAACGTTTTATGACGACTTTTAAAATCATGGGAAGTCTTAACGTTATGTTCATGTGCATAAAACTAAAGTTACAGGTTAAAATAAGGCTGGTGGACATAATGTAATGGCCTCTTTTTCAATGAGTATTGGGAGTGCTTTAGCACCAGTTGTGTTGTTTATTTGACAGTCAACACATCCTTGTGTGGGTTTGACAGTGTGTGTGTTTTTGTGCGACAGTTCGGTGAAGGTTGTGTATCGGACTTAAAACAACCGATAGAAGAACCAGTGAAGAGAAACTGGGGTGAGAGAAGCAGCATGAAAGTGTATCGAGGGTGAGGAAGCAGAGGTGAGAAAGAGAGGAGGAAGTAGAGGTGAAAAAAGAGAGGAGGAAGTAGAGGTGAGGAAAGAGAGGAGGAAGCAGGGGTGAGGAAAGAGAGGAGGAAGCAGGGGTGAATAAAGAGAGGAGGAAGCAGGGGTGAGGAAAGAGAGGAGGAAGTAGTGGTGAGGAAAGAGAGGAGGAAGTAGAGGTGAAGAAAGAGAGGAGGAAGCAGGGGTGAGGAAAGAGAGGAGGAAGCAGGGGTGAATAAAGAGAGGAGGAAGCAGAGGTGAGGAAAGAGAGGAGGAAGTAGAGGTGAGGACAGAGAGGAAGTAGAGGTGAGAAAAGAGAGGAGGAAGCAGAGGTGAGGAAAGAGAGGAGAAAGTAGAGGTGAGGAAAGAGAGGAGAAAGTAGAGGTGAGGAAAGAGAGGAGGAAGCAGAGGTGAGGAAAGAGAGGAGGAAGCAGAGGTGAGGAAAGAGAGGAGGAAGTAGAGGTGAGGACAGAGAGGAAGTAGAGGTGAGGACAGAGAGGAGGAAACAGAGGTGAGGACAGAGAGGAGGAAGTAGAGGTGAGGACAGAGAGGAGGAAGTAGAGGTGAGGACAGAGAGGAGGAAGTAGAGGTGAGGACATAGAGGAGGAAGTAGAGGTGAGGACAGAGAGGAGGAAGCAGAGGTGAGGAAAGAGAGGAGGAAGTAGAGGTGAGGAAAGAGAGGAGGAAGCAGAGGTGAGGAAAGAGAGGAGGAAGTAGAGGTGAGGACAGAGAGGATGTAGAGGTGAGGACAGAGAGGAGGAAACAGAGGTGAGGACAGAGAGGAGAAAGTAGAGGTGAGGAAAGAGAGGAGGAAGCAGAGGTGAGGAAAGAGAGGAGGAAGTAGAGGTGAGGACAGAGAGGATGTAGAGGTGAGGACAGAGAGGAGGAAACAGAGGTGAGGACAGAGAGGAGGAAGTAGAGGTGAGGACAGAGAGGAGGAAACAGAGGTGAGGACAGAGAGGATGTAGAGGTGAGGACAGAGAGGAGGAAGTAGAGGTGAGGACAGAGAGGAGGAAGTAGAGGTGAGGACAGAGAGGAGGAAACAGAGGTGAGGACAGAGAGGAGGAAACAGAGGTGAGGACAGAGAGGAGGAAGTAGAGGTGAGGACAGAGAGGAGGAAACAGAGGTGAGGACAGAGAGGAGGAAGTAGAGGTGAGGAAAGAGAGGAGGAAGTAGAGGTGAGAAAAGAGAGGAGGAAGTAGAGGTGAGGACAGAGAGGAGGAAGTAGAGGTGAGGACAGAGAGGAGGAAGTAGAGACGACGTGGTAGAACATGGAGGAGTCATACCTGGCGTCCGCCTCGCTGTAGTACTCTCTGGCCACGATGTCCTCGAACAGTTCACCTCCAGTCACCCTGCAGACACACATGTTGGTAGGAGTTCCCCCTCCTCACCCCCCACCCACACAAGTGTTCCCCACTTCTCAGCGTTACCGTGGAAACTAGCGGGAATTACCGAGAGATGAGTGAGGAGCGAGTGGGTGGTAGTGGGGAAGGAAAAATACATGAGAGTTATGTAATCTCAGATCTGAGAGGAAGGGGGGAGGAGGGGAGACGAGGAGAAAATAGAAACAAGCAGAGGAGAAACAGGGGGGTGAGAAAAAAGAGGAGTAGGTGTGATGATAAAGGAGGGTGGGGGGGTTAGAGGAGAAGATATGATAAGAGGAGCGACGTGGTGGGAGGAGAGAGGGATGAGAGAAAAGATGAAGGAAGGAGAGGTGGAGAGGAGAAGGAGGGAAGATGGAAGGCAAACAAACAAGTGTTTAGGGGTGAGGAGGAGAGAAGAATGAAGAGAAGGGAAGGGAGGAAGACAGGAAGAAAAGAATTGTGGATTAAGAGGAACAGCAAAGAGAAGAGGGGGAATGGAAGGAGGTGAGAAGAGAAGAGTGAATAAAAAGAAAAAAACGAATAAATAAGTGTTAAGTTGTGAAGAAGAGAGAAGTGAAGAGAGGTGGAAATAAAAAGGACAGACATGAAGAGGAGAGGAGGGGAGAAGGAGGGAGAAAAGGAAAAAATTGAAAAGAGGGCAGAGATGACAGGAAATGAAGACAAAACATGAGAGAAGAGGAGGAAAAAGGGAGGCAAAAGGAAGAGAAATACTATAGAAATTAGAACAGAGAAGAGGGGAGAAGAAAAGAGGAGAAGACTTTGGAAGAGTTTAAAGGAGGAGTGGAGGACTTACAGGTCAAAGAGGAGGTAGTGGAATCCCTCCTCTGATATACTGTCGTGAAGACGAACTGGAGGCGAGAAAAAGGAGAAGAAATGAAGAGAAAGAAAGACTTGAATCGTCGTCTCTCAGTTCTCACCGATGTTGGGATGTTTCAGCAGACGACAGATGCGAGCCTCGCGCTCCAGCTTCTGATGATCTGAGAAGACAAACGTTCACGTCAATGGCTGGGACGTCAATATCTATACGATGACTGAGGACGAGAGGATACAGTTGACTCCAGACGCTTTTAAAGCTGATGTTTGGATATTTTTTGGTTTTAAAAACGAATGAAAGCAGTTAGAACTTCGTCAAGAGTCATGTGGTCTGTAAATACTGCAACACCAGAGTCAAGTACTCGACAATACTACACATATATCCTTGATACTACAGTATGACTGTATTCTCGCCACTACACACCCACAGTCAGTCCATGCTTCAGTGTGAAGGTCAATGTGGTGACATCTCTCGGGGGGTCCTGAGGGTCTATATATACGGAGCCACTATATCAAGCACCTTGATTGAGAGGGAGGCACGACCACCGGAGGGTCTTCTGACACACATTCACGCCGGCGCCTGACAGTGACGGGCGAGAACCCGGCGATTACAGTCTCCAGGAGGCGAGAGGAGGCGAGGGAGGAGGGAGGGAGGAGGAGGGAGGGAGGAGGGAGGAGGGAGGAGGGAGGAGGGAGGAGGGAGGGAGCGATTAACACACACAAAGCTTCGTTGCTTCCTCGGCACGTTTTCATCAGGTCGGTTAAATCTCTCTTCCCGACCAGAACTCCTGCAGGAGGAGGAAGCGACTGACAGCAGGGATGGAGGGATGGAGGGATGGAATAAATGGATAAAGCTTCTTAACTGTGAAGAGAAGATTAGCCGACGGTTCAAGTGGTGGTTGATGTGATTGAGGTGTGTGGGGGGGGTGCCTCAGCATCTGTTGCCGCAGCAACAGTTTCATCCTGGTCCTTAACCACCATGAAACCCAATACAATACGCTATATAGTGATACTGTAGTATCTTAACACGTTTCTATTTGTTCAGGCTTTTCCTTGATTTTCTGGAACTCCTGGGTTGTTCTCAGTATTATCTTGATCTTTAAAGTATATACTTTATTGAATTTTGTTTTGATTGTTAAAGCGCTTTGTGACCCTGGTCTGGAAAAGCGCTATATAAATAAATATTACTTACTTACTTACTTACAAGTATATATGTGTAGTATTGTCGAGTACTTGACTCTGGTGTTGTAGTATTTAAAGACCACATGACTCTTGATGAAGTCGTAACTGCTTTGATTTGTTTCAACACCAAAATATGTCCAAACATCAGCTTTAAAAGCTGCTGGAGTCAATGTATCCTCTCGTCCTCAGGCATAGCCGGGATCTCGTTGTTCATTTAGATCATCCAGAGGCCAGAAGTTGTGTTGCGACTCAAAAATGAACAAACGCTCTGAATATTTGCTCGTCAATTGAGGAAATTGCTTTTTTATTGCATACACACTTCATTGAAATATAAACCACAAACTATGATGACAATAAATAATGACTTATAAACCCCAAAAATGGAAAAAGTTAAATTAAAATATCGATACAGCTCTGTTGTACCGAACATGACATGGTAGAATTTATTTTTTAATCCTGATAAAAAGCGTTAATTCCAATACGGTAAATTGCAATTTATTTATTAAAGAATTAAATGTACTCTTGACCAAACATTATATATTTGTAACCGCTTAATGTCAAGTGTATCTTTTTTTCTTACAACTCTTCAACCAGGACCAGATCTCGCTCCTGAAGGAGAACGAGTGGACGATGAACGTCAACACTCCAGAGGTCACTAGAGGTCACTAGAGGTCAGGCAGCAGGTCAAGGTGTTGAAGCCATGTTGGGTGCGAACATAGAGCTGGACTGACAAGACTGTCTCGAACAAAAACACCTGTGATCGTACTCGGGTCCGAACTCTTTCATCATCTTCACTTCTGGGTTAACTAGCTCTGGCAACTGCTGGCACCGTCGATAACCATTGTGTGTGTGTGTGTGTGTGTGTGTGTGTGTGTGTGTGTGTGTGTGTGTGTGTGTGTGTGTGTGTGTGTGTGTGTGTGTGTGTGTGTTTGTCCTACTTTAGTCGACGCTGGCAGCAAGTGGAGGCTGAGAAATATATTATCATGTAGAGACGGATCATGTAAAGAAGAATGTAGAGTGACTGAGGCATGTGTGTCCACAGAGACTTTCTATTTCCCCTTTTATTTTCTTTCATAATTTATGTCTTTTGAGTTTTTATCTGATTTTACTTTGTGTCTTTCTTGTTCTTTTTAACAGTTTTAATATACTTAAAAAATTTATAAAATCATACTCTTAGGATCATACACACATTTTGCTTTATATTCATCATACATGTACAATCAAACCATTTTTCCAACTGAAATCAAACCATTTTCATCTGGAATCAAACCATTTTCAACTTAAATCAAACCATTTTCATCTGGAATCAAATCATTTTCAACTTAAATCAAACCATTTTCATCTGGAATCAAACCATTTTCAACTGAAATCAAACCATTTTCATCTGGAATCAAATCATTTTCAACTTAAATCAAACCATTTTCAACTTAAATCAAACCATTTTCATCTGGAATCAAATCATTTTCAACTTAAATCAAACCATTTTCATCTGGAATCAAACCATTTTCAACTGGAATCAAACCATTTTCAACTTAAATCAAACCATTTTCAACTTAAATCAAACCATTTTCAACTTAAATCAAACCATTTTCAACTTAAATCAAACCATTTTCAACTTAAATCAAACCATTTTCAACTATAATCAAACCATTTTCATCTGGAATCAAATCATTTTCAACTGGAATCAAACCATTTTCAACTTAAATCAAACCATTTTCAACTTAAATCAAACCATTTTCATCTGGAATCAAATCATTTTCAACTTAAATCAAACCATTTTCATCTGGAATCAAATCATTTTCATCTGGAATCAAACCATTTTCAACTTAAATCAAACCATTTTCATCTGGAATCAAATCATTTTCAACTTAAATCAAACCATTTTCATCTGGAATCAAATCATTTTCAACTGGAATCAAACCATTTTCAACTTAAATCAAACCATTTTCAACTTAAATCAAACCATTTTCAACTTAAATCAAACCATTTTCAACTGAAATCAAACCATTTTCAACTGGAATCAAATCAATTTCAACTGGAATCAAACCATTTTCAACTGGAATCAAACCATTTTTAACTTGAATCAAACCATTGTCAACTTGAATCAAACCATTTTCAACTGGAATCAAACCATTTTCAACTAGTAATCAAACCATTTTCAACTGGAATCAAACCATTTTCAACTGAAATCAAACCATTTTCAACTGAAATCAAACCATTTTCAACTTGAATAAAACCATTTTGAACTGGAATCAAACCATTTTCAACTGGAATCAAACCATTTTTAACTGGAATCAAACCATTTTCAACTTGAATCAAACCATTTTCAACTGATATCAAACCATTTTCAACTGGAATCAAACCATTTTCAACTGGAATCAAACCATTTTCAACTGGAATCAAACCATTGTCAACTGGAATCAAATCATTTTCAACTTAAATCAAACCATTTTCATCTGGAATCAAACCATTTTCAACTTAAATCAAACCATTTTCATCTGTAATCAAATCATTTTCAACTGGAATCAAACCATTTTCAACTTAAATCAAACCATTTTCAACTTAAATCAAACCATTTTCAACTTAAATCAAACCATTTTCATCTGGAATCAAATCATTTTCAACTTAAATCAAACCATTTTCATCTGGAATCAAATCATTTTCATCTGGAATCAAACCATTTTCAACTTAAATCAAACCATTTTCATCTGGAATCAAATCATTTTCAACTTAAATCAAACCATTTTCATCTGGAATCAAATCATTTTCAACTGGAATCAAACCATTTTCAACTTAAATCAAACCATTTTCAACTTAAATCAAACCATTTTCAACTGAAATCAAACCATTTTCAACTGGAATCAAACCAATTTCAACTGGAATCAAACCATTTTCAACTGGAATCAAACCATTTTTAACTTGAATCAAACCATTGTCAACTTGAATCAAACCATTTTCAACTGGAATCAAACCATTTTCAACTAGTAATCAAACCATTTTGAACTGGAATCAAACCATTTTCAACTGAAATCAAACCATTTTCAACTGAAATCAAACCATTTTCAACTTGAATAAAACCATTTTGAACTGGAATCAAACCATTTTCAACTGGAATCAAACCATTTTTAACTGGAATCAAACCATTTTCAACTTGAATCAAACCATTTTCAACTGATATCAAACCATTTTCAACTGGAATCAAACCATTTTCAACTGGAATCAAACCATTTTCAACTGGAATCAAACCATTGTCAACTGGAATCAAACCAATTTCAACTGAAATCAAACCATTTTCGACTGGATTCAAACCCTTTTCGACTGAAATCAAACCATTTTCAACTGGAATCAAACCATTTTCAACTGAAATCAAACCATTTTCAACTGGAATCAAACCATTTTCAACTGGAATCAAACCATTTTCAACTGAAATCAAACCATTTTTAACTGGAATCAAACCATTTTCAACTTGAATAAAACCATTTTCAACTGAAATCAAACCATTGTCAACTTGAATCAAACCATTTTCAACTGAAATCCAACCATTTTCAACTATAATCAAACCATTTTCAACTGTAATCAAAGTTTTTTAACTGTAATCAAACCATTTTCAATCAAAATCATCGGCCCTCTTTAATTGAAAAAGAGAGGAAACCATTTTATTATTTCTGCCACTTTTATGTTTTACTTTATTTCACTGAACATAATATATACTTCATACTCGATTTTTTTTATTTTTTTTATTATTATTAATTTATTATTGATGGTACAGAATGTTGACTTCATCCTTTTCCCAACACTAAAGCAAAATCTTAACTCATTTGGAAATATTTAATTAAATTCAATAACTAATGATAATTAGATAAATGAATTAATAGAATTAAAATAACAATTTTCATCTTATTTTTGACAACAACACTTATATAAAACCACGTGGATCGGGATTTTCATTGGGCATGAAGACGGAATAGAACCAAGAATCCATGAAGTAACCATTTGTTCTGTCCAGTACTGCGAGTGTCAGCTGTGATCTTGGGTGTCTGAGTGTCTGCACAAGTGTGTGTGTGTGTGTGTGTGTGTGTGTGTGTGTGTGTGTGTGTGTGTGTGTGTGTGTGTCAGATGAGATCCCGTGCTAAAGGCATGTCGGCCGACAGTCGCATGGCCATCAGCTGCCAAGTGCCGGAGGTTCCTTCGCTGACGTGACCCCGGCTGCTCTCCCACTTTTACCTCCGCCGGCATCGAAACAGCCCATTGGTTCTGGACCGACCCGAGCGCTCTTGGTGGCGCGAACATGACGAGACCTCGGTGTCACTTAACTCCTTAAATCAAGGCAGTTTCTCAGAGCTGCTCTCACAGAGAGGTCGCCGGGGCTATTATTAGCCGCCGAGGTGGACGAGGAATGCAGCTGCCGGCTCACAGAACACGGTTCATCCATTAATAAAGAGCGCCGGCTCCGCCCACGCGGGTCACGCCGGGCCTCGTATCCGAGCAGGAACATTAATCGGAGGTCGAAGCTGGTCATACGGACGAAGAGGAGCCGGAAAATGTGACGATAATGATGGAAAACAAACTGTTGGTGAATTATTTATCGAGCGAGCGTTACTAGCCAATCAATAGGATTATAGACTAACCTCCCGCTAATCCCGGCTGGATGATCTGGGATGGATTTAATCTGGTTTAAAGTAGCTACTATTGAGAGCGGTTACCGTGAGAGTGACCCGAGTCTACAGTTATGGAGCCGATCCAAACAACGTTGACGTGTTTTAGGCTTTTTAGAAAATGTTGATTCAGTTAAATATTGAGATACGATACCTTGTCAAATATTAAAAATATAAGAAATAATCTAATTATTTTTCCAAATATTGCGATTGCGGTTAAATATGCAATTTTTCCCCCTTTTTTTCTAATAAATAATTCACTTAACAGTAAAATGTATTTCTTTGTGATTGTTATGATAAAGTTTTAAAGCCATTTTTAAGATAAAGGCAAATGAAACATACATTCGTTTATTTAGGTAATTTAATAACAGTTGTAAACTAGCATAATATATTCACTGCAAGAAAAAATGTGGGGGTTTAACTTAAAAGGGATTCAAAATTAAATTAAATTCCTTTTTTTTTAAATTTCGATTATATCTCAAACACAATTAATCGTTGAGTCCTAGTATCTGTATTCAACAGCCATGTACCGATTTATTTTAAAATCACATTTTCTGAATCGTCTACTAGATACAACCCTTTTACGGATTTATAGTAAAAGTGTAAAAAATAACGTACTTTCATTCTTTATTAATAATTAACAAGCAAACATTTAAAGCGTTTGTTTGTTATTGTGTTGCAATTAAACGTCCAACCTCCAGATGGCATTACGTCCTCCTCAGAAAAAGTAACAATGATATCCCACAGGATCCCGGTGATGACTGAGGACGAGAGGATACAGTCGACTCGCGCAGCTTTAACGCTGATGTTTGGACATATTTTTCTTTGAAAACAAATGAAAACAGTTACTACTTCGTCAAGAGTCATGTGGTCTGTAAATTCTGCAACACCAGAGTCAAGTACTCAACAATACTACACATGTATATACTTGTTACTACAGTATCACAATATATTGTATTGTTGTACCCTGTATCGTGATACGTAACGTATCGCCAGGTTCTTTCCAATAACTTGTTTTGCAGTTATGGAGCAGATTCAAATAAAACTGGGCGTGAATTTTGTTCATCTTCAGAGAGAGTCGACAACGTTGTAACACCCGGAGGAAGGTGATAATTTCACCAGTGAATGTCTCATTCTGTCTCAACCTGAAGAGTCCCTCTTCAGGTTGAGACAGAATGAGGCATGAAAGAACAGCACTACCGATGTGGGTCAGAAGAAAGTCAGAGGTGGGGGAAGTACACACAAATTAACTTGAGTAAAAGCTAAGATAACCTGACAAAAAGTGTGTCGGAGTATGTGTTAGCAAAAATCTTGCGACACAAGTACAGTAGAAACAACAATATATGTGTAGTATTGTCCGAGTACTTGACTCTTGACGAAGTCGTAACTGCTTTCATTTGTTTTGAAACCAAAATATGTCCAAAAATCAGCTTTAAAAGCTGCTGGAGTCGACTGTATCCTCTCGTCCTCAGTCATCACCGGGATTTGATTGTTCCTTTAGCTCCGGGGCACATAATAACTGCTGCCATCTAGCGGCCGGACGTTTAATTTAACAAAATAATAAACAAATGCTGTAACTATTTGCATGTTGTACATTAAAAAGTAATTACTTAATTACTAATTAATTACTAACTAATTGTTTCATTTTGCACAAACTTGACTGATTAATAAAAAAGAAAATTATTATGATTAACAAAAAACAAATTATTATTTAAAATCCAAAAAATATAATACATTCAATTAAAACAGTGATGTCAAATATCTATATTTTTCACAAATTTCTGTGAACAAAAAATACAGCTATATATCGATATATTCTCAAACCCCTACTTTAAGTAGTAGTACCTAACTTCAATTACAAGCAAACGAAGCAGAGGTTTAGGGTCCATGTGACAGCTGGGGAGAACCTCTTTTTTGGGCCAGATCCCATGAAAAACATTATTAATTAATGTCATACTGCAGTTTATTTTAATACCAAGCCCCCAAAACAATGACTCTCAGGGAACTAAATAATGATGACAAGTTGTTCTTGACAACCTGCCAACACGTCAATACAGTCGCACAACTGGCCGACAGCAACTGATCAAACACAGTCAGTCTTCGTGGTTAAAAAAAACAACTAAATCTCTTCAGTATTTGTTCTCGTCTGTAAATAGTTTGAGGTACTTTGCTGATGAAACTCCATCACAGAAGCATCTCATTAATTTATCATTAGCCCGCCACTGTTTTGCATATTTTAGGGAGACGCACAAATGACTTCTACATGACTACACAAACAATCCACATTTGTAATCTCTCTCCGCCCGCAAACTTCCCAGTTGCACAACAATGTGGTTAAAAATAGAAAATAATTATCCCTAACAAGGCGCCTGACGTACTCGCCGCCACATGTTTGTTTGTTTGTCAGAAGCACTCAAGAAAAAACTTCCGTTTCCTCGCAGCGAGTCTGGAACCAGAGGTAGACCATGTTGGGTTCAGACGGTGCCGTGTCTCCAGGATACCCTGAAATATTCATTTCGTTTTCTGAGGCTCCTTCTGAACAGTGCTTGTTGGATCTGGTCCCGGAGAGGGTTTGCATTGTGACCGAGATCGGGTCATTCCAGTCATCAAATAGTTTCAATGATTTAAATTAATGATAAAAAGGTGAAATTTCTTTTCCTGGAGCAACATATGATCCATGGTTTTGACAGTCAATACAAATATTCAATAAAAACTGATGAGCTCGGGACAAATACTTGCACTTTTAGACCAATTCTGGACGGAAAAAAACCCACTGCTGTGTATTTTGTAGTTTGTTTATTCTTTTACAATGTTTATAATCATTATGATTATTGATATTATTTTCCCATATTACTGTAAAAAAAATCAATATCACAATATATTAATTATTTTCCTATTGTTAAAAACATAATTGAAAATAACAACATTAACAACAACTAAGAAACTGAAGAGCGAATCCTGCAACATGTGCTAACCCACGTCTGCATCTGTTGCTACTTACTATTAGCCGCGCTGATGCTAACTAGCTTAAAGGCTAAATGCTCATCATGCTAACGTGAACGTAGCAAAAAGCTGTCGGATTAATTCTCGTGTTGAAACGCCAGGAAGTGCTGATGAAGTTTCTGTACTCAGTCAAAAACATGTGTTTGTTTTTTTTTTATTAGGATTTAAATTTTTAAATATTTAAAATTCATATTTAATAATTGTAGAATTTAAGAATTAGGTTCTGATTCATTTGGGAAAGTTGGGAATTATTTGAATATGAGAACTTGAGAAAAGATCTTTTGTATATTTTACATTTTTTCAACTGGTCCTGCTTCGATCTCAGTCCAAAATAAATGTACTTTATAGATTAAAAACATTTTTAATTATCAACAACTTTTATTATTTTCGTTTCTCTTGACTAGAATTTTTAAATAGAAAAAAAAATGAGTTTGGGAACGTGAAATAAATTGATTGATATTTATCGTTTAAAAAAATTAAATTGTAATTCGTTTTTTGGATAACTTATCATATTACATTAAGAATAAATGTCACACGTAATAATTGACGGAGGATCAAGGGGGCGCTATAAGAGTGTCAACAATGCTGAAGTGACCGTGACAAGCTAAGAGGTAAAGACAGGAACAAGCTGTCGACGAAACAAGAGGAAGAATAAATACAACGAGTGACTGACGACAGACGACACGAGTCGTCAAGTGGCAGCGACATGGACGACGGATGATAACGGAGGAGGGTTGATGGTGCAAAGACTGAGCGGGAAAATTGACTTAAATTTAACTTTGAAATGTTGAAACTTGTTTTTAATGTTTTTTCAGCAATTTAATTTGAATTCGTTTTTATTATACATTTTAAATTAATAACTATTAAATTCAAAGGTTTAGTTCTTTTTTTGTTTATATAATTTAATTTAGAAATTCGACAATTTCCGAAAATGAAATCATTTATTTTTAAGTTTAATATTCAATAATTAATAATTATAATAATCAATAATTAAACATTTTCTAAATTAAAAAGAAAATATTTTTTCTCTTTATTCCTAGCCTTTTAAAGTCAAAATAAAAAGGGTGACACTTGTATATCAGCATGTCTTTATTGGGTTGAAAATGCTTTGAATTAAAAAAATATTTAATTTAGAAAATTGTTGAATTTGTATATTTTTGAATCAATGTAATTAGAATATCAAACTTATATATATATATATATATATATATATATACTGTATATATATATATATATATATACACACTGTATAAAATACAATAATTTCCATTTTCTTAATTTATCAACCTTTTAAACTATAAATAATTGAATTAAATATTTTTAATTAAATGCTTAAACAACAACAAAACTAATTTAAAAACAGTTTGAACATTTTAAAATGTTAAATTCAGCCATTCAATATTGTGATGGAACTGCAATACGTTTGCAAAACAAACAAACTATCAGATAAACTCATTGAACTAAACATATTTTGCCGAACAATGGCCGCCTCGTGTCTAAACTCCACCAGTAAACAGCGTGTTTTTCTGGAGGTCGGGGTCTCTGGTGTCAGCACCGAGGGGGGGCGGCAGGAGATTTACACGTGGTAAGTGGTCGGGTGTTGAGCCGCGGCAGCTCCTGGACTCTGAGGTGACGGCAGTTGACCTCGACTTTGGCCTTCACAGCTGACCGAACCACGACTAGTCCTCGACAGATGCTCGCCAGAGACAGAAACGTTCTCGTCCTTCACGACGACATCACATCTGTCGATACTTCTGACCTTCATGCTAGAACGACAGCTTACCTCTCGCAGATAACTTTTTGGTGTTGATGATTTTGGCGGCGTATTCCTGTCCCGTGCAGAGCTTCACACATCTGCGCACCACTGAGAAGGCTCCCCTGGGAAACACATGACAAGACATTATATTTCAAACCTCAGTATCTCAGTGGATCCACAAAAACTTGAGCCTTGAATGAATTTTTAAAATATGATATTTACCAGGTACCATCAGGGATTACACTCGATAAAATATATGAAATATTTTGATGACACATTATTTAATAAAGTACATTAAAACATGAGGGAAAATCATTTATTACCAACATTTCAACTTGTTCTTATATTATTTTTATTTCTTTTTATATTAAAAATTGCTGTATTTTCTGTGGCTATTGGAAAAAAACAATTTCCCAAAGGAGACCTCCTGAGGGATCAATAAAGTTTTACCTTACCTTATCTTACCTTTTTTTTGTTTTATTGTTACAAAAAACTGCTTCGATTGCAAGTGAAGAGAATTACCTTTAAAATATTTAATTGTTGTTTCCATTTAAACCATATCACATAATAATTGACATTAACAGCTGTAAAAATATTAATTACAATACTTGTAATGTAAAATTAACATTCTATTTTATTAACCTTTCTGCCAACAATGAGTTTTAAATGACTAATCGGAGGAAAAAAAAGTATTATTTTTTAAATCAATAATTCATTGCGAAAATTAAATAAAAACAGCATAAATTACGACAATTTTAAAATGTAAAACAAACTATAAATAGATTTGTACGTTTTCTTTCACCACTTTAATGAAATAATAATGGTAATAATAAAGAATCATAGAAATGAAATATACAATGAAATAAAAGTGTTTCGAATTCAAAGGATATAAATTCATATAAATTATCACGGAAAACTTTTTTTTAAAAATAAACTCTAGAAATAAAAAAGAATTAAAAACATTTCACATAAAAATACAAAAAGAGAATTTAATATAGATCATTATTAATATGATTTAAATTAAAAACAAATGGTGAATATAATACATTCTATGTTAATAATAAATATTTGCGTCAAAACCTTGCGGTTTTTTTTTTTTAATTAGAAAAAAAAAACGTATTTCTAATTATTGAGTGTCATATTCTGCAGGTTTTAATACATTTCTTTAAATTAAATCATTTCTTAGTGACAACAACATCAGTCATTAAGCACAGATTGATGTCATCACTTCTTGACGTCACACATGGACCCGAAATTAAGAAGCTGCTCATCTGCCACAGTATGAAAATGAGATTTTAACGAGGAAGATTTAGAGAGTTCTGCTGAGTCATCCTAATAAATGCTGACCTCACTGGATGAGAGTGGAAGACGCTTCCGGGTGTTTCCTCATTAGAGGCTTTTGTGTCACTGACGTAATGACAGTCGACATGTGGACGACTCTCTTCTGAGTGTTCATGAGTGAAACCAGGCCAACGTTCGTTAAATTTAAAAAAAAAGAGGGTTCATTATGGGATTTGCTCCTACATACTGTATGTCAAACTCCAGGCCCAGGGGCCAAATCTGACCGACCAAGTCATTTATGTGGCCCGCCAGATTGTTTGACTGTTTAAGATAAGATAAGTTAACAGAGATGATTGATTTCTACAACTATACAGAGAATTTCATTGAGAATAAAACTCATGTTTAAGGAAACATTTTTGTTTATTACTTGCGTTGTAAATATGCAGTATTTTGGCGCGTTTGAGTGATTGACACCATCGACTTATCCGTGTAAATGTGTACATTTTAAAACATACATCACTTTTGGTGTGAACACAGGGTAAGACAGGAGCTATGGAAAGGGAAAGTTGAGTGGAATATACTGTATATTGATAAAGATTTAGCGAAAAGGGATTTTGAATTTGTTTAGGAGAATAAAACTAATAATAATTTGCATTCATAATAATACGGGTGTTAGAAAATATCGACACACTTAGATATCCTGGTATTTTTTTACTACGATATCATATTGATATTCAAAAGCACTATTTTTTTTTTTTACATGTATTTTATATGTATCGTATAGTTGCCTCTTTATCGCGATTTGTATCGTATAGTTGCCTCTTTATCGCGATATGTATCGTATAGTTGCCCCTTTATCGCAATTTGTATCGTATAGTTGCCCCTTTATATGTATCGTATCGTTGCCCCTTTATCGCGATATGTATCGTTGCCCCTTTATCGCAAAATGTATCATATCGTTCCCCCTTCATTGCGATATGTATCGTATCGTTGCCCCTTTATCGCGATATGTATCGTAGCCTCTTTTTATAGCGATATGTATCGTATCGTTGCCCCTTTGTAGCAATATGTATCGTATCATTGCCTCTTTATCGCGATATGTATCGTATCGTTGCCCCTTTATCGCAATATGCATCATATCGTTGCCCCTTTATCGCGATATGTATGTACAATATATGCATGTACAATAATGTTCTTATTGTTGTCCCTTCATCGAATATATTTACAATTGTAAAAAGACAGATTCATATATATAAGCCTAGTATATAATGAAAGTAAATCCTTCTTTATTAAATACGATAACGTTCATGCTTTGCTGATGATACAATGATCTACTACAGGGGAGAAGAGGAATGAAATGGTGGAAACACGTCCTTTTAATAAAGCATGTGATTGATTCCCAGTTTGCAAATGACACCCGCAGGAAGAAGAAGAAGATACATCAAGGAAGTGTGAGGGTGAGAATCCCGGCAGGACGGCTTCACTAAAAACTGCGTCATATCTGGTCCCACGCTCTCGTCTCAACGCTGAAATAAGAGGACGAGGCAGACGTTCACGCCAGCATCTTCGGGGAAATAAGTCATTTCTCACAACCTTTTTTTAATTCTCTTCCTCGCTCCCTCCATCACGCTCGGGTGTCTCAAGGAAAAAGCAGGCCATCAAATTAGACCTGGACTTCAGCCCTCGCTAGACGAGGGACTGGAGAGCGGAGACGGATCCGCTACAGCGACGATGTAGAGCAGAGAAATTAGATCCTGTAGGTCAAATGCATCTACTCTCCAGTACCTCAGGACCACTGAGAGGATCTTTTCATCATGACGCACTATTTAAACCTGACAATAGACCAGAAAGAGCAGCTTCAACTTTCTCTTTGCGTCAAACGAACTGAAGGTGAAATGATAAAGAAATGATAAAGATAAGTGGATCCATCAACGGTCGGAAGTGGATCCATCCTTCAACACAACCATTTTTTAACTGACCTAAGAAGAGTGAGACATGTATGATGACATCAGAGTCTAACGTGAGAAATGTTCTTCAGATTTTCAAGGTACTTCAAAATAAAGTCTCAAATATCAATTTCATTTATGAGAAGATGAAGTACATTCACTCACAAACTCTACCACCATGTTAGTGCATTGCCAAGAATCTGGAGGTACGATACGTATCACAATACAGGGGCAACGATACGATATATTGTGACGCTGTAGTAACAAGTATATATTTGTAGTATTGTCGAGTACTTGACTCCGTTGTTGGAAGTATTTAAAGACCAAATGACTCTTGACAAAGTCGTAACTGCTTTCATTTGTTTTAAAATAATATGTCCAAAAATCAGATTTAAAAGCCGCTGGAGTCCACTGTATCCTCTCGTCCTCAGTAATCGCCGGGATCTCATTGTAAAGATTGTTGCCATCTAGCAACCAAAAGTTTAATATCAACAAAAAAAAGAAAACGCTGTAAATATTTGCATCTTATTGTAAGTAAAAAGATGTTCATGGTGAGAAAGGTTCTTGTTGCTAGTTTTGCCAGCATCACCTGGACTGGGTCGGACCCCAGGAATGAACCAGAACCATTTTTTAAAGGTCCTGTCGGCCGTTGAGACGATGGAGTCATAGAAGGCCATTAGGAGTGTCGTACACCTGATTGACTCCACAGGAAAAGGTAGTATGTAGATACATGTTGTTATCCAGGATGATGGTGGATCCAATTTGAGGCTCAGTTGGAGACAACCAAGTGCATGCTGGGACTTCAGAACCAATTATCTTTCCACCTCTGTCAAGGTGCTTGATTTGGTCTCACGTGTCACTGACTCACTGCAAAGATCTTTCTTGAGTCAACCTTTGAATCCAAACCAGATCATACTAATCAACCTGAATCACTAGTGAAAAATACTGATACACTTAAATATTGCAATATATTTTTCATGATACCGTATTGATCCACCAGCACTGTATCAATTTTGTACTTATACAAACTTATTTATAACAAAGTTTTTATAGAATTTTTTTATTTTTAATTTTTTTTTATTAACAATTAACATGCAACTATTCACAGCGATTGTCCATTTTGGTTTTGCAATGAAATTTCTGGCCACTAGAGGGCAACAGTCATTACATCTTCCTTAGCTTAAGTAATAATAAAATCCCGTGAGATCCCGTGACTTTGACTGAGGACGAGAGGATACAGTGGACTTCAGTTTCAAACAGCAGTTTAAAATTAAAAGCAGTTATGACTTCTTCAGAGTCAAGTACTCAACAATAACACAAATATACAGAATACTTGTTACTACAGTATCAAAATATATGATATTGTTGTTCATGTATTCCATCACCAGCTTCTTACCGATGCGCACCACTATGACTCAGATAAGACTTAAGTTGGTAAACAGGAAGTGACTTTGCCGTGAAACCCACATCTACGTGGTTCACGGAATCAATGAATCCAACAAGTATCAAAATGCAGACGTGACTCGCTCAGATTATTCACCAGGTTTAACCTTCGATAACCCTCTGATTCTGACCAAAGTGACCTCTGATTTTGTTCTACTTCCATCGCTAACTGACCACTGCGGATGCAGACTGAGTTATTGAGTTTTACGTCACACACATAAGAGTTTAAGAAGCGACAACGTGATGGTGGTTTCACTGCAGTTTTGTCTCGACCCACCAGGGTTCCTGCCAAAAATTCTTCTGAAGTGAAACTCGGTGCCAGATAGCGATTAAATCCACTCATTACTCAGACCGCAAAACCATGCAGGACCAGTCAGGCTTTAATGAAGCACATTTTTTTAAGGGTGTTCTGCAATTTTTTGCTGCATTAACATGTACTGGGCTGGTTCACTGCAGCTACTTAATATCTCAATGAAAGTACTTCACATACTTACTGGATTTAACCCGTCATTATAGGGTGTGTTTGGAGAAGAATCACTTCTAAATGTGCAGAAACAATGTACAATAAAACTTGCTTATAGATTCAACCCTTGTTGCTATTATCTGAGGGTCAAGGTGACCCAAAGAATATGTTTGTGGTATCCCTTGCGTCGTCTCTGCGTCAAAGTGAACGACCTCCCTGGCTTCAATAAATGCACATGCAGTGGTGGTTAATTATTCTATTACATTTTAATTTATTATTTATCACAGATTTTGGTGTCGCTTCACTGTGGGCCATTTATGTGTCGTTTAAATTTTTAGAAATCTCTTTCATTTCGAATACATAATCCAAGGTGTATAAATGATAACATTTGATTATCTTTTTCAGAAGCTTTTACTGCCAGTCTTAGTAGTGTCAGTACGGAAAAATAATTATTTCATTTTAAATGTATATAAAATATTATCAATTTTATCTATCTATTTTTTATGATGTTGAACAAAAACGGAGCAAGTACATATGCTTCGTTTTTGTTTAACGTGTGTGTGTTGAACATGCATTACTACTTAAACAATACTTCAAATAATTATATATATATATATGTATAAATATAATATAATACTTGTAATAATTTGCTAAATATAATACATTTTATATGGTAAATGATTAAATACACAACGTAATTATTTACTAAATTATCAATAAAAAAGTTCGTTAACCAAGTTTTTTTCCCATTGACTTTATTTAAAAAGGAAGCAGAGACACACACACACACACACACACACAAGTTGTTTCTAGAACTACATCCGAGGGTCTTAAATTACTCTTTCACGGATGATGTCGTGTCTGACTCCCAAAAATACAACAGCACGTGGCTCGTCTGACGCTCGACGTTATGGTTTCTTTTAAATCATTAAAAAATGTAAAATGTTTAATGTAAAAGAGAAGGGGTTTGATGACGTCACGCAAACAGTGTGGCAGTAGTTGCATGGTGTATTTTGGAGAGTCCCCCCTCCACACACGCGCGCGCACACACACGCGCTCACACACACACACACACGAAGATAAGAGAAGACCACTGACTTGCCCAGCTCCTCGTACAGCTGATACTCGTCCGTGAAGCGCGTGCAGGTCGTGGCTGCCATGACTGTTCTTCCCTTAAATTAACCTTAACAACAAACAAACAAAAAAAAAAAAAAACAATTCTGAGAATGTCAGTCGAACTCGGTTCCGCCCAGCAGCGACTCGGCCGGTGGAGCGGTTCTGGACGGTGTGTCAGGAGGTCCCGAGTGGCGTCAGAGACGGATCAGGGTCCAGAAGAGAAGCTGTCACTCCGACGGTACCTCCGCGCTCTGGCTGTGGCGCGCGCCAGTCAAGATAGGAGGCGAACAAACGGTCACTTCCGGTGATCCTTCACAATAAAACATGAACCGCAACCACCGGAACAACATTTAAAGACTATAAACGATCACACAAAACATTACTTTCAACATCAATACTTTCACTATAACCTTCCTGTCGACTACACTGTACAATGACGTTTTAAAGTTTCAGCTGTTGTAAAAAATATGTGTCTACCTTTACTAACTTCCGTTGACTCCCGCGGTGCAGTGGCTTGAAATGGCGGCTCTCTGGCGCCCCCGGTTGGTGACGAGAGGAACGACACGAGGAGTGACGGAACACACCCCCGCCAGAGTGCTTCCTAATAGGGTCAGACGTGGGTGCGCGTGTTTGTGTCGAGGAGAGACAACACGCGCGTTACAGACGATTTTATTGTATTTTATATTTAGACTTTTAACAATAACAGCGAGTTTTTTTATCTGCCTCCCACAGATGTTATTGTAATTTATATTTTGAGCTCAGGATTGAATCAAACAAGTTACTAATATTTATATGATGTTATGTCTGTGTTTTTCCATGTTCTTTTTTGTCCTGCGGAGTCATTAAAGGAAGTTTTAAATAAAATGTATAATTATTATTTCATATAGTTTCACATTAACGTATGATTTATTGTCACCTTCAATACTATATGTAACCACTAGAGGGTTCTGTCTAAATTGAAACACCTAATAATCACATTACAGCAAAACCCTTCAAGTAGTTATCAGAGAAAACAATCGTATTCTGGTAAACTCACTTCAAATAGGTTCTTAATTGTAGCCAACATAACTGATCAATATCATACATTTGTTTATCGTATATATCGGACTTAAAGGTGTATTTAAAATCCTTCCTTTTCTCAAAAATCAACAGTGTGTCTTATAAGCCGTTGATTTTATAACTGGTTCTACTTTCTGACCTCGAACTGATTTATGTGTTATATGGAGCTGAAAAATCTGTCAAATTGTTGATTATTTATGAAGCCGCACTGCGAGTCACCGTAGTAGTACTCCGTTATTCACCGTAGTATTACTTCGTTATTCACCATAGTAGTACTCCGTTATTCACCTCAGTATTACTCCATTATTCACCGTAGTATTACTCTGTTAGACACCGTAGTAGTACTCCGTTATTCACCGTAGTATTACTCAGTTATTCACCGTAGTATTACTCTGTTAGACACCGTAGTAATAATCCGCTAGTCATTGTAGTATTACTCTGTTAGTCACCGTAGTACTACTCCACAAGTCACAGTGGTGTTATTCTCTTAGTCACCGTAGTATTACTCTGCAAATCACCATAGTATTACTCCACAAGTCACAGTGGTGTTATTCTCTTAGTCATCGTAGTATTACTCTGCAAATCACCATAGTATTACTCCACAAGTCACAGTGATGTTATTCTCTTAGTCACCGTATTATTACTCTGCAAGTCGCTGTTGTATTACTCCACTTGTCTCCTTACTATTTTTTCGTGAGCCACTGTAGTATTACTCTGTGATTCACTGTAGTATTAATCCACCAGTCACCGTAGTATTAGTCCCACATTTATCATAGTATTACTCTGAAAGTCACCATAGCATTATCCCGCGAGTCACCATAGTATTGCTCCGCGAGTCACCATAGTATTGCTCCGCGAGTCACCATAGTATTACTCTATGAGTTACCATAGTATTACTCTGCGAGTCACCATAGTATTACTCTATGAGTCAACATAGTATTACTCCGCGAGTAATAATAGTATTACTCTGTGAGTTACCGTAGTATTAATCCATCAGTCACTGTAGTATTCCTCGGCGAGCCACCGTAGTATTATTTTGTGAGTCACCGTAGTACGTAGTAAGTTGCGAGTCACTTCAGTATAAATGAATTATGGTTCATCAAGCTCTTTACTCGCATGTTACCTACTGAGGTCGTCCAGTTTTCCGGAAGAAACCGGGTCGAACCAGACGTAAATCTGCGATGCTAAAACTAGAAAGACAACAACTTGTCTGAGTCTTGGACTCGTGACTCGTGGAGAGAGTCGTGCTCCTGCCCAGATGTTTGCTCATGAACCTCATCATCTCACCAGAGTCTCATTCCTGGAGCAGCAGAGAAACAAACTCAGCAACAGAGAGAAGGATTTAATAAACTTCAACTTCTTCACTGCAGCAGACGGACTGAGTTCACGTGGAGATGATACAGGAAGTCTGCGTACGACGCTCCTCCGTTCGGGCTTTTGTCCTCCACCAGGTGGCGCTGCAGGACTTCCTTGCAGGCGTCGCCCTGCTTCGCAACAAACAGCTGGAGAGGAAGAGAAAAAAAACTTGTCTTTATTTTTATTTTTTGTTAAAATCAGCAACACTTTTATTCTATGTGTATCAGTAACATTAAAATATTTAATTTACATTTAAAATGCTTACATTTTTTTTATTTAAGTATGTAATTATTATTTAAATCATTAGATTGAATAACGTCTGTATTGAAAGATTGGATTTGTTTTTTTAATAAATAAATACAATTATTAAATTATTATAAAAGAATATAAAATGAAATATATTTACACACAGTTTTATTTTCTTATTCAAATAATTAAAAATATATATTTTCTAAATCAAATTTTTACATTTATAGCCAATAATTCCACCAATATTATACCAACGTTTTAATTTTAGTCTTTTCATTTAAAAATATTGAATTCATAAACGTATTTATTTTAATAAGAATATCAAATGATATGTCTAAAAAAAGCCTTAATTTTGAAAATGTTCTTTTTATTCAAGTATTATAAACAAACCAAAAAAATCAATCAAACTTCTTCCTACTTATTTTTCAAACTACAGGGTTTTGTTGTTTTTTATTCTGTTTCTTTTTGTTTAATTTTTGTTATTTTGTATGTACAAATAATTTTTTTTTGTTTAAAAAAGTTCGAAATAAATAAGTAAATTCATTCATTCAATATATAAACTGTTGAATTTAATAAATTAGAAAAATAATAAATGCTTAAAAAGTTTAAACAAACTAGAAAAAAAAGTATTTTTCTTTCTTCCTGCCTGAGGTGAGGTCGCAGGGGCAGCACCAAGAGCTCCAGACCTCCATCTCAACAGAAACATCTTCCCGCTTTTACTGGGAATTAAACTAAAGTCACACTTGTCTTTTCTCAAAATGTAGCTATACTTGCTCTGCCTGATAAAATATCAGCTAGATCAGATCTATAGTTGGTTCAGAAACATGTATTTGTTGAACAAGACTCACTGTGCGAGTCCAAGACACCTGAGAGTCGAGGGAGCTGATCAGAGATCGGACCCTGGAGGACACTGGGTTGTCCAGAGGAGGCAGTTTGGTCTGAGACACAGAAGACATAAAGACAGTTTAATGACCAGAGGGAGGAAACCAGAGTCACAAACGCACACAGGGGAAGATCCTGAAGTCTTTAAAGAAGTTTTCATTTTGGATCCAGGACTTGAGCATGAATGATGAAAGGTCTGATCTGATTGGTGCAGGAGCGGCCGGAACACTCTCACCTCTCCAGATGGCAGCGACGAGAAGCAGCTGGTGTTAAAGAGCTGCGCCAGAGTGCATGCTGGGACCTCGGCACCGACCCAGAGCAGCAGGGCGAGGGGGGCGTGCACCAGATAAAGACCACCGGGGTCCAGACTGACCGAGCTGCAGCGCAGAGACGCCTCAGCAGGACTGATGTGAGCCGGAAACTGAGAGACAAACCAGTGGAAAATATATATATATATATATAAGAAAATAAAAATACATGAGAAATAAAGTAGAGTTTTGAACTCCAGGTTACAAAAACACAATTAATTTAAATTATTTAAACTTCTCCTTATATATATTTATTATATAAATACTATTATTTCTATATTATTTTACTAATTTACTTTTTATTTTAACAACTTTTGTCCTTTTAATTCTGCTTTATACTTCTATCCAAGTATAATACAAATACTTTTGCTTTATTTACATATATTCTTTTATATCCACTCTTCTTATAAATTAAACAGTTTTAGTATATACATACTAGGAATAAATATATAACTGAATATTTAAAGAAAAATAATGTAGATAAATGTTTAATTGCAAAACAATTTTACTTTGTATTTCTATCTATATATGAATGAACTAAAAGAATAAGAAAATGATTAAAATTTGTAAAACAAATTGACAATTCTAAATATATGTAGAAAATAAAAATGTATATATAATGTATAATTAATTTAATAAAAAGGTAGGAAGATGTAAATTCTATAGAATATTACCATTAAATAATAATATATATATATATAATTTATTTGATATTATCCATATAAATAGATGAAAATATTAAGAGCATTTGAAAAACATACATAAATATTAGAGAAGTTAAGGAATATATTTCTTAACTTATGTGTAAAAAATAACCGTTGAAAAAATAAGAAATGTTTTGATGACAACAGAGGTCAGAGGTCACGATAGAAGACAGTTGCTGACCAGCGGGAGCAGCAAAGGGTAGAAGTGAGTGGCGATGCTGCTGGTATCCATGGCGACGACCTGACATCTCTGCTGCAGCCGCTGGTGAACGGAGCTCCTCAGTCCAGGAAGCAGAACCTCGCTCTTCCTCAGGCCGTTCACGTAAACAGGAAGTGCTCGCAGATGCTGCGGAAGAACCAGCTGCCAAACAACGGAACCAACAATTTTTTTTTTTGAGTTTCGTGACCTGGAGAACGACGCAGTGACTCAGAACCAGTACCTGACCCGACGACACCGACGAGGAGCTGCAGTGTTTGCGATACGACGCCAGGAGCTCCGTAACTTCCGTCTGCAGTTCCTCCCGCAGCTCCTGCAGAGGGCGCTCCAGAGCCCCGCAGTACGCTGACAAACACAGCAAACGATTCAATGTGTGTCCGTTTAAGACTCTTAAGAACATGATAATCATTATTAATGATTTATTAACAATAGCTAGGACCAATGGGTGCGTTATTAACTAGTTATAGCTGTAATATTAAGAGAACTAGAACACATGAGCATATGTTTACTCTGAATGTTGATGCATTACGCAACTTTGAATTTTTTTACTCAAATTTAAGAAAAATAACTTATTTATGGAAGTATATCAGTTTCAATAGAATATTAAATATTAAATGTATCATTTTAAATGTTGAAATTTTGTATATTGAAAGGTTTAATTTGTTTCAAATAATTGTATTTAAAAAATGAATTTGAATCATTTTATTCAATAACTTGTATTTTTATATTTTTGGATATATTGTTTTAAAGTGTATATTTTTTAAATACCACTGAATGAAAAAATACGTGTTCTAAGTTAAATATTTTTTAGTCAGTAGTGTATTTAAATACAGTGGTGTCTGGCGGCAGTAGATAAACATTCATATTGAATTTAAACGGCTATGAATTAAAAAATATTTAATTAAGAACGTTTATTTTTTAATTATTGGAATTCTTATATCAAACTCTATGTGTTAAAAAAACATTTATTTTGAAAATATTTAATTCTAAAATAAATAATCAAAAATAAGTTTAAATATTTCAAAAATAAAAGTTTAAAAACGTAAATTATTAATTTAATTTAAAATGTTAAATTCCAATGTTAGTAAACAAACAAAAGTGATTTACTTTTCTTGCAGTAGAAGGCGAGGACAGTTTGAGCCTGGCAGTTGCGGAAAACGTCCTGCAGGTGGCGCGAGCACCTCAGCGTGAGCGTGTGAACCCGGGTCCGGCGAGATCCGGACTGGGTGCAGTATTTCAGCACCGTCTGAGGACGAGAGGGACCAAACCTGAGTCTTCTTCGTTCTCCATTAGAAGTTTCCTGGAGAGCGAACGCACCTGCAGGACCAGACCTCGTGTCTCCTCTAGAGCCCGGCTGTGAGCCAGCTCCACGGCCAGGGTCGTCTGGGCGTCCACGGTTGCCATGGCGACCTTGCTGGGACTCGGACCGGGGACGAACAACCCGTAACAGCCGGACACACGAATGTCTGTCGAGACGACGAGTCACGATTAGAAGGTTTTGAGGAACATCTGCATCCAGGACTCGCCTTTACTGACGAACATCTGGAGTTCTGCTCTGTAACCCGTGTCCTCCTCCACGGTCCTGCTGAGGTCCCTGCTGAACCGGTCCCGGTCCAGTTCTCCCTGTCACGAAGAGCGTCAGAATCGGGTCTTGAAAGAACCTTTTTTTTTTTCCCGTCCTGCAGTACCTGAAGGTGGCTGTAGGTGTGCAGCGCTCCGCCCGTCAGATATGGAACGTGTCCCGCCCAGGCTCCGCCCACATCTTGACGGGCCAGGACGAACAGGTGAACCCCGCAGCCTTGACGGACGCACTGCTGGGCCAATGAGACGGCTCCGTCCGAGGGCTGGAAGATGGTCTGCAGGAAGAACAATGCAGAGTCTGACACCATCGTTCTCAAGTAGTGGTGCGAGAAAAATCATTTGATACACCTTAAATATCGCAATATTTATTTTCACAATAGTATATGGATATTAAACACATTATTTTATTAATTAATTCTTAAATCCTGTTTTATTTTATTTTATTTTATTATAGTTCCTTTATGGGTTTTTTTTTAAATAAAGTACGTATAAAATGCAACATTTTTATTCACAATAACATGCAAGTATTCACAAGATTTGCTCATTTTTGTGTTACAATTGGCCACTAGATGGCAGCAGCTAAATCCTTCGAGATCTAGACAATGACTGTATGAAGGACGTTAAATTAAAGTATAAATAACTATATATATAAATGTATAAATACATAACTAAATGTATAAATAAATAAATAATGTTTTGATAAATTTCAAAATATATAAATACATAAATGATTTTATTTTTGTCGAAGATCCGGGCTTTCCTGTACATTTATCCATTTATTTAATTAAACATTTAAACTTGTATTTATTTTGACATTTAATTACGTATGTATTTCATTATTTCAACATAAACAAAAGACAAAATGTATAAAATACATGAATAAATCAAAGTCTAAATGTATAAATAAATGTATATATATATACAGAAAAGCATGGTTCCTCAACAAAAATAAAGTCAAAAGTCATTTATTTATCCATACATTTAGTTGTGTAGTTATACATTTATTCATACTTATGTCATTTATCGCCCTTCATACGACTGGGGATGAGAGGATACAGTCGACTCCAGCAGCTTTTAAAGCTATTGTTGGATCATATTTTGTATAAAAACAAATGAAAGCAGTTACAAATAATCAAATAATGTCCTTGTATCTTGATACGTTACGCCATATTATTGCAAATACACACCCAAGTATTCTTAAGTACACACTTTGGAGTTTACAGTGTCCTACCTTTGGTTTGTTGGAACCAAAGAACCCTGAGGATGTCGAAGGTCCGATCTCCTTCAGTGGAGACGTGTGGAAGACCAGCAGCTTTCCAGGACAGTTGAGAGTCTGAAACCAGATTTATTTTTAGTTTAATTTTCTTTAAAGTCAGATCTTACGTTTAATCAGAGATGGTCGAAGTCTGACCTGAAACACTGCGAGTCCTGCTCGGACAGGAAGCTCCGGGGAGACTCCGCTGGACTGGAGGGACTCGGGTGTGAAGTGAGGAATGAGCTGCAACACACTGACAGACACACACATGTCGGGGTGTAAGAATCTGTGGACACACTTAAATATTGCAACACATTTTTCACAATACCGTAAAATAAGAAATTCGCTTTAAAATCTTATTTCCACCATAGTTATTTTAATATTTCAATTAATTGAGAAAAAAATTAAATAAATAAATTGACTGAGGACGAGAGGATACAGTCGGCTCTCGCCAATCCCAAGTTTGCAGACATGAGGCTGGACTCACCTGACCAGGCTCTCCAGGCAGTCCTGAAGAGGAACCAGCAGCCCCTCCCTCACAGGAAGCTGCAGGTCGTCGGGGTCGGTGATGACCAGCATGTGCGGGCGAGTCAGGTGGACGCTGAGGTCGTAGAGGTGGATCCTGCTGTCGTACGTCATCAGTCCCACGCGGATGTTTGGCGATGTTCCTCCGTTTCCCCTGAAGAGACGCGAGAGAGTCGAAGATAAATTCAGAGAATTCAGAAAACATTTTGTTTGTTCACATGTTGAAGAGTCTCGGGGCTTGCGGTTCTCACTTTGGCCACTAGGGCGCGACAGAAACAACATGTCAGCCAGACAGGGACGACTTTTTAAAGAATCGAGAATTAAAGATTTATCAAATAAAATCTGTGACATGAATTAAATTTAACTGCACATTTTTAATTCATATTTATTTGTAAAATAATAGTTTCTATGGAAGTATATCTGTGCCACTGATAAACTTTCATAATGTTCAACCTAATAATCCATTAAAGCTGAATTAAACAATACGATGAACTATTGATACATGTATTCTTCAGGAAAGATTCAAAGCTGAACATTACCTCAGCAGGGAGGACAGAAGCTGCTGCAGTTCACGCGTCACAAACTCCAAGTTTCCGGTTATCAGTGCAGAGGCTGAGACGTCGATGGCGAGAAGAAGAACAGCAGCTTCGTCCTGATGCAGCAGATTTAAAACATGATGAACGGATGACGGAGAGGTTCGATAAAACGACGCGGTTATGGATATTAATAACAATAATATGGAAACTAGAACAATAGTAAACACAAAATGTTATTATAACCCTTTGTTATTAATAAGATAAGAGACAAGATTTTCCTTTATTTGTCTCAATGTGGGGAAATTTGAGTCACAAGAGCAGGTTAACATTAATAAATATATATATAAGATTTAACATACAGTGCAAAGCTAACAATACTAATATAATAGCACAATAAACAACTATAATAACAATATTATTAGTGTAAAGTTTACATCAAATAAACGTTACAAAATAATGTTACAAAGTAACAAAAAGTTACATTTTTAAGTGAATTAATAGAACAACACATGGCATTTTTATCATGAAAAAATATATTTGAGAATATAATAAAAACATCAAGTTTTATATACATTTATATGATCTATTAATTAAAAAAATATATATATATATGATTCTTAATTTTTAAATGTTGTTTAAAAAATTGATTCAAAGAAAAATCCATGTAATTGAGTGAACACTAATAATATAAAATAAATATATAAATACTAAATGTGTCAACATAATGAAAAATATTTAAATTGTTACAATAAGTACATTTTAACGACAAAAAGGAAAAAATAAATACGATTTATTTAATAAAAATGAATACAAATTCAATATTAATATAAGAAAATGAATTAATTTTTATACATTTAATTTTTATAAACGATAAATACTGTCCAGATATAATCATATTTCACACGATAATTAATGTTAACTTTTATTTAAGAGATAAAAAACCTTGTGTGTGTTGAGGATCTCATACGAGCCCATGTGAAGCTCTGGTCTCTTCTCTCCGTCGACGCTGCTGCCGTTGTGTTGCCACGACACTGAGGATCAGATCAGAACTTGGGTGATGTTGTCGCCGTGACGACGTTTACCTTCGTTTACCTTCGCTGAGCTTCCCACAGAAGGGGCAGCAGAACCTCCTGCCGCCGTCCTGCCAGCTCATGGCCGAGCACATGTACCCCCCACACCAGCGGCACCCCGACACACACTCGTCCTCCCTGCACAGCTGTGGAGGCTTCTGGACACACACACACACACACACATCAAGTCTCGCATCTCTGCTGGACAACCAGGACGTCCAACCAACCTCTGAGCTCAGGTGTCCGGCCAGAGGAGCGACCAGAGCCCCCAGAGGAAGACGACTGAGCAGACTGGTCTGACCGTCCAGGGGGGCGCAGTAGGTCGTGGGCCGGATGACCCGGGGAACCGCGTTGCCTTCAGGGACACAGTACTGGTCAGATGGACGGAGAGGACGGAGGTGAAGACTGTCGCTCACCTCGGTCCTCCAGGACGCAGGGCGTTGTCGCCAGAGGAGGAAGACCGGAGAACGGCTCTGAGGAGAAGACCTTGTCGCGCCACGAGTTTTCATCGTCAGCCATTACCGTCACCTGCAACCAGTTCATGTCCCAGAATGCATCTCAAGTCTGGGTCAACAATCAAAACATCTTCTCTGATCTTTTCTGAACAGCAGTGGAAGAAAATATACAGTACATAAACTTAAATATCACAATTTTAAAGATACTATATTGATTTATTTTGGCTTTTATATCCCAATTTAATTTAAATCATATTTCTTAATGGTTTATAATTGAAAAGGTGTGTTTAGAATAAAATAATAAGTTTTTTTTTATTTGCAATTAAAAATATATATTATTATTATTTTTATTATATTATATTTTTGTTATATTCTTGTATTAAGTAGGTATAAAATAAATGAAAACATTTCTTTATTCAAAATTATTCACAACATTTGCTGATATTGTGTTTAAATTAAACTTGCAGTCATTCAAAATTAAATTGCCCAAGATGTAGACTATGACTGAGGATGAGAGGATACAGTCGACTCCGGAAGCTTTTAAAGCTACCGTCGGATCATGTTTTGTTTTAAAACAAACGAAAGCAGTTACAGATGATCAAATGATATCCATTTTTGTGTTCCAGTTAAAATCCCACCACTAGATGGCAGCAGTTGTTACCTGCTTGGCAGCTATAGGAACCACTTAACACCCGCGATGACTGAGGATGAGAGGATACAGCAGCTTTTAAAGCCGATTAGTTAGTTAGTTAGTTAGTTTCAAAACAAATGAAAGCAGATGACAAGAGTCTTAAGGTCATATTTTAAAAATTGAATTTATATTAAATTAAATATTAAACAAATTGTTTCATGGCATATTTTTTTTCATTTGTTGTTTTTTTATTCTCAATTTTCTTAAGAATATTTAAATAAAATAAGTATAAAAAATGAAATAAAATACAATACAAATTAAAGCGTATTTAAATATGTCCTTTTATGAATACATTTTTTTTTCTCTTACAACAGAATTAAATGAGGCGCCTGAAGAAATATAATCATCCCTGGTTTTATATGTAATAAATGATGTATGTGATGGAAGTAAGAAGTGAAAATACAACATGTCGTTGAAGGCAACAACGTAAGAGGATATTAATTGAAAAAAAACCTAATTAATTGCATTTTAATTGTAAAAGAAAAAGCTTCAAGAAAGTGAGGAACTGATCGACTCACAGCACTGGGAAGCAGCTCCGGGTTCAGTCCATAGCGAGACTCGGAGTTTGGAGACTGAAGAGAGAAAAACTAGTTAAAAAATGTATTTATTTTAAATAAATTATAACAAAAAGTATTCCGACCTGCAGTGTGACACCTTGATCTTCATTCTCAGCACCTGGTGAAAAAATACATTTAATAAAAAATAAAAAATAAATACTACTTGATTGGACGATACCTTTGTGGGGATGAGGGGGGAGGAGCCACGCAGGAGGCTGGACAGGTGAGACAGGTGAGGCGGGATGATACTGGGGTGCAGGAAGATTTGGTCCATTTTGGAAAGTCGGGGAGAACACTTGCTGGACGCCGTGAGGAGGAGGGAAGCTCGGAGGAGGAGATGGAACTCCATTGGAAGTCCAACCATCGGTCTGGTAGTTATTTTGAGGTACGAAGTTGAAGGTGGGGGTGAGCGTGGAGCCCACACGGAGGTCGTGGAGTGGGGGGCTGCAGGTAGAGGACCAGCCGGTGTATCCCCACTGGCATGGTGTCTGGCTCTGATTGGCTGATGGGACGTCCATCATTCCGCATCCACTTCGTTCATTGGTTTCTTGCTTTCATTGGGATCTAAAAGACACACACCGGCATGCGGCAGATTTCACAATAAAAGCTCATTAAGAGGACGAACGTTTTCTAAACCAAAAAACATTAATTTCGCTTAATTATAAATTTTTTTCGTATCTATAAAATGTTCTTATTTACAAATATCTACCTTTAAATAAAACGACCAGTGTAGTTGCTAAACGAGCAATGCTAACTGTGCTAGCCAACGACATTTCAAGCTAATAAATCTATTACTAACAAATAGAAATGTATCATCTTTAAAAGCGTTATTTTAATTTTAAATGAAGGACAGTAATAAAAAAATATATATACATTACCTTCACCGTTAGGCGGAAACGACATTCTGCCGCACTTGTCAGCGGTCAATTCATCTTTGCGTCAAAAGCGTGAGATGTTTTAAGCAACATTGACACTAACGACACGTAAATATAATAATATGTCGTTTAAATGTCGCGACACGTTCATGTTTCGCTAGAAATAGACGCAGTCGATAGAGCTAGGCTGCAGCGCTAACAACAAGCTAGCCGTTGTTTAGACGCCGCTTCCGCTAGTGATTAGGAAAATAAAGTCCCGGATGCAAACACTAAATCTCCATTGATTTCTATCTATGAATAGAATCTTTTTGATGCCTGTCAAAGTCTTTATTAAAATAAAATAAAAAGGAAACTGACATTTGAATAAAAAACGATCGTACATTGTAATCATTACAGTTAGAATTAATTTAAGTTCATATTTTCAACGCCCATTTTTAGTTTAATTTTTTTCAACCCCCCTTTTCCTAGATACATTTTTACACTTTGTTTAAAAAATATATTAAGTCATATTTTTTAACCGCCCTGATTCAAGTTCAATTTTTTTTTAACCCTGTTTTTAAGTAATACTTTAACAAATAATTCCACTTTTTTGTGTTTGCAATTGATAATATTAACTGCATTTGTCCATTTTTGTATTGTAATATATAGTTCCTTTTTTTTATCCATTTTTTATTTATTTTTTATTTTTATTTATTCACAACATTACTGATTTTGTGTTGGAATTAAACTAAACAGACTATGACTGAGGATAAGAGGATACAGCCGACTCCAGCAGATTCTAAAGCTACCGTTGGATCATATTTTGTTTTTAAAACAAATGAAAGCATTTACAAATGATCAAATGATATCCATTTTTGTGTTGCAATTAACATCCCACTACTGAACACCAACAATGACTGAGGACTAGAGGATATAGCAGCTTTTAAGACTGATGTTAGTTTCAAAACAAATGCAAGCAGCTGTCAAGGGTCTATGTTGAGGTTATGTTTGCATTTGATGTATTTTTATTTTCTTTACACTATTTAAATAAAATTAAAGTATAAAAGTATAAAAAATGAAAAAAAAAATTACCTGACTCAAGTTCAAATTTTGTTTAAACCCCATTTTCTGGTAATACTTTTTCCGTTCCCTGTTTTAAGAGATAATCCTCATCTTGCAAAACAAAGTTAACGATATGTGGGTGGGAGCTCCGGAGGAAGGAGACACATGTCTACAAGAGTGACCCTGAAGGAGGAGGTACCGTGGTATTTGAGGTATTTAGACCATTAATTCAGAATAAAAACTAGAAGTATCATTAAAACCGGGGGGGAAATAAGAACTTGAAACAGGATTTCTGTCAATTAAATGCATATATTATTATTACCATCTTTTTTTTTTTATATGTGTGGACTGTATGTTTGAACTTAATCTTGACTTGTTGCCGTGACAACCCGCTGTGGGACCAATAAAGGAAAATCTCATGAACAGTTTCGAGTATAGCAAGTTTACTTGACCACATACATTTCACATCATTTAAAAACTGTTCTCCGTACATCGTCTCCGCTGCCTTAATACTAGTAAGATAATGTTGTTATAAAACAAAAAAAGGAAGTGCCAGGGATCCTACAGGGGAAGTCATATCATAATAAATGACCAACTACTTTATGTCTTAAATGGCAGGAAGTGGAGGCTTCGTTCCGCGGGGGAATGCTGTTTCAGTTTCAGGGTACAACGTCACTAAGCGACAAACAACACGATGAAGTTTGCGTGGTTGCCCCCATGCCAGCATGGGTTCAGAACAGAAGGGTGACTTGTCGAGGGGATGATGAGATAAGAAACCTTTGAAACTTTCCGTTCCAGGATCCAGAAACGGACCAGAAACTTTGGGACCTGGATTCTAAAAGGTGAAGGTCTCCAGCTCTAAATCCTGTGACAAGAGGTTCGTAACAGAGGCAGCGTGAAGCTAAACATCCTCTTAAGAGGTGAAGGTCCATAGTCAGGTCTGGGTTTTCTGTCCGTCTTAAACAAGAAGACCAAGACAGCAAATGCAGGGTTGACTTACTGAAGAAATATCAATGGACATCGTAACATGTTTTGAAAGTAACCTCATGACATGAGATGTTTAACAGAAGAACATGGCGTGACCTCCTTCTGGTTCCAGCAGCTTTAAATAGTAAAAAAAGGAAACTATGTGCCACACAGTTTGCTAACGGGGTTGATCTACTTATTGCTCCTGAACGGGGGGAGTAAACATAGAGGAGGGGAGACTAGAGTAGTGCGACTATCTTCAGGAATAAAAAAAAATATTCATCTAGAACTGCTGATACTGTCCGGCGTTCTGCGGCTCCTCTTGTGCGGACCAGTTGGCCGGGGGCGCCTGAGGAGTTCCGCCCTGCCTTTTGAGAGCCGTGATTCTGTTCCTGACGTAGTCCTTCACTCCTCTCCAGGACCGGGTCCTGAGGGCTTGGGGCTCCGCCTCCAGACACTGGATGCAGTCGTTCTTCTGGGGGACCTTGTGTCCGTGGATGAAGCGCATCATGTGTCTCTCCACGGCGCAGACCTCCATCTCGTCCCACTTCTTCTTCCCCTTGAACTTGGAGCCTGAGGGACGAGACCAGAATCAAGACCGATGCTTTCCGCGATAAGAACCACCGGGAAACAACATCCGCACCTTTTTTGCTTTTCTCTGTACTCCTGCTGGGCGTCGCTGCTGCTCCCTGACCCTCCGGGTGGTAGAAGTCCACGTCACCATAGTTGGCCCCGGAGTGTTCCCCCCAGGACGACGCCTGGGACGTTCCGGGATTCTGCAGCCCTCCTGAATCACAGAAAGACACACTTTAAATATCGTAATATTTTTTTCACAATATGATATTGATATTTATAAAAAAAAAACATTTCCAATTAGACGTAATAACGTTCAATAAATTGTGTATAAAATAAAAATAATCCTGTTTCTTTTAACAATAAACATGAAAATATTTCCTGCGTTTGTTAATTTTTCGGTTGCAATTAAACTTATGGCCACTAGATGGCAGCAGTCATTACGTCCTCCACAGCTAAAGGGACAAAGAAATCCTGCAAGGTACCGATGATGACTGAGGACGAGAGGATACAGTCGACCTCCAGCTGTTTTTAAAGCTGATGTTTGGACATATTTTGGTTTTAAAAACAAATTAAAGCAGTTACTACTTCGTCAGTCTGTAAATACTGCAACACCAGAGTCAAGTACTCGACAATACTACAAATATATCCTTGTTACTACAGTTTCGCCAGTATTGTATCATTGTCTGTGTCGTAATGAGATTATTGTCAATACACACCACTATTGAGAAGGTTTACAACACACTCATTAGTTGACTCTAAGACGTTCTTGCGAAACATATTTCTGACGACGATAAAACAAGGCAGTGGTCAGTTGACTTGAGGTCAGTAAACTTCTTACCGTTCAAGACCGCTTGGTCGTCCATCAGCGCGCCGCCGTCCTGCCCGAGCGCCTGACTGTTGGGGCCCAGTATCCGGCTCGCCTCGGGTTGGTCGAGGTTCATCATCAGGAGCATCGTTGCATAGTGTTTCCGTATCTTGGTGGACGAAAGAGCCTCCGGGTTGTCGGCGCCACAGTCTTTGACAAACTTCTGGATACAGGCGGAGCCGTTGTAGGCGGACAGCGCCGTGGGCCGGGCGAACAGGAAGGGGTTCTCGTTGGGGATTCCGCACGTGCCGCGGACCTGCACCAGCAGCTCCAGGGACGCCAGGTAGCCCGGCTTCAGTAGCACGGGGACCATCCGACCGCAGCGTCCGCGGATCTCCACCCGGTCCAGACACTCGCACATGCGCCGCTCAAGGTCGGAGACGTAGATGTCCAGGTGTTCGTGGGGGTTCGGCTTCTTCCACGACATGAACGCCTTCACCGGCATCTGGGAGACCTCGCCGGCTTTTCTCCTGTTGAACAAGATGATCCGGGCGAGGACCACCTTGGCCAGGGCGGCGTAGTTCTCCACGGTGGGACAGTCCCGGAGCTTCTTGTCGGCGTGTCCGTGGACGCTCTCCATGTGACCGTTGAGGCGCTTCACGTCCTGAGCGAACGGGACTTTCTTGTCCGTGCACAGCTTGGTCTCTCGGAGGGTGGTCAGCGCGCCCGAGGAGATCTGCCGGTTCCAGTTCTTCTGGTACTCGGCGAGAAACTTCCGCGCGGACTCGGCGAGGCTTTTCTTCCCGCTCTTTTCGGCGTTGACCTCCACGATGTTGCAGGCCTTCTGCAGGTGGTAGCCCAGCTTGATGGCGAGCGAGGGGATGTTGTACGACTGTCCTTCCGGACTGTAGCCCGCCAGGACGTTCACCGCCGCCACCACGTACTGGAAGCTGGACGGGAGGAAGAAGTCCTCCAGCTTCCTCAGAGGGGTCGCCTTCTTGGCCTGGATCACGAGGCGCGCCAACTGGCGAAGGTTCTGCCGGATGTAGTCGTGCCGCTTGACGTCGGTGCCGTGCTGGTTGAACAGCTGCTCGCCGAACTGCAGGATGATCTTGTCGTTGAGCACCGTCCGCGTCACGTCGTCGTAGATCATCTGCGAGAGGATCCCTTTGAAGCCCTCGCTCAGGCCCACGTTGTCCAGGACCTCCAGGACGCAGCGCGAGGCGATCCGCTTCCGTCCCACCGACTCCTTCTCGCCCTTGGCCTTCTCGGGGCACTGCCTCATGTGCCGGCTCAGCGCCTTCTTCATGAACAGGCCTCGACAGTGAAGGCAGTGGAGGAAGTCCTCGGCCGGCGCCGGGTTCCTCGGTCTCTTCCGGACCGCGAGCTGGCCCTTGCCGGTCCTCAGAACCTCCTTGTTGTGAGCAAAGTTGCCTTGATTTATGAGTCTGTACCAAACCTTCTGTCTCTCTTTGGAGTGCTTGGGATACTGGAAGGCCGCCGCGACCTCGGGCTTGTCGAAGTGGATGGACTGAAGGTGTCGGTACATCTTGGACATGGGCTTGGAGCAGAAGAGACAGTAGTTCCTCCGGTCGTAGACGCGATGCTCTTTGGAACTGGTGGTCGGCATGACGACGTCGGGAGACTCCCCGTTCTCGTACGCCTCACCCTTGACCTTTTTAGAAGACTTTTGGGCCGACTGTGCGGTTTTGACCCGTTTGCTCCCCGAGGCGGACGCCTTCTCCTCCTCGGGAGTCGAGTCGTCGGTGAAGTCCGCCTCGGTGTCGGTCAGGTAGTCGGACAGATCCTCCACGCTGCTGGGCGAGTACTCGGGGTCGGTGTCGCTTTCGTCCGACTCGGGAGAAGAATATTCTTTTTTCTGGGAAGAACAAAAACCAGGAGTCAGCGACCAAACTCACTCCAAGTCAAAGTCAATAGTCTATCAAATATGTTGTGTAAAAACTGAAAAATGTTTTTTATTCAGACAAATCAAAACACTGCATTTAAGAGAGAAAAATATATTGGTACTTTTAAATTATAGATAAACTTAAGTGTTGGTCATTAAGATAAATGTCTACCAAGCTATTTAAATGCATGTGTATGGAACTGTATAGTTTCATTTTTAATTTATTTTTGTCCCAAAACAATGTGGGTTTTTGTTCTCACTTTAGCTAAATATTGAAACTTTTATATATACATACTCTGCATAAATCTAAAAAAAATTCAAAATTCAAAAGAAGAAAAAAGGTTAAGAAATGAATATATAAAAGCTTTTTCATCTAAATGTCAGTGGATTAGTTAAAATTACTTATTATTGATTAATTATCATTTAAAAAAGTAAAATATATATAAATAAAATGGTTGTTATATCATTTTTTTAGTAACCAAATCCATTCTCTCTAAAAAAAAAGTTGCAACAAGGGCATGAGGGAACCCAAAGTGGCTCCGGGGTCATGTTCTGCAGATCCCTGGTCTGGACCAATGACAGCCAAGAATACTCTTCCAAGACGGAGCGACAGAAGAACATCTCGACTCATTCATGTGTTCACAACATTCTTCCACAGACGTCAAGAATAGACGAGACACAGATGCATTAGAACTTTCTAGCCATAGAAAATAAACTCTTGAGCATCATTTTAACAAGAAGCTATTTAGGATTTAGATTTTTTATTTGTAAATGTGAAGGAAGTTTAGCAAAGTTTATCACTAGATATGGTGTTTATCAAACCTCAGCTTCACATGACCATGGACCAAAAGTCACAGATAAACTTGGTAAATCATGTTTTAAAAAAAATAGATGTTAAGGTTTACAGTAAGTGACTAACTCACCACTTTGTCTGTGTCCCAGCTCTCCAGGTCTTGAACCAGCAGTGCACACTGTTGAAGATCAGCTGAAGGATTCGTCTCCTCTTTAGTCGCCTGTCGGCACAAAACACATCTTTTATATTGAAATGAACGTCTTAAGTCAATTTTTTACGTGACTCACATTCTAAAAGATTAGATTTTGTAGCTCGTTGATTACTTTTTGGCAGATGTTTCAAACAACCTTGTCTCGTTATTCAAGGTCATTTGGATAGTTTTAGTCCAGAAATGTTTCATCACGACTCACAACTTCCTTCTACAAACTCCTTCTCGCAAGAGGCCTCAGAGCAGCCAGATCAGAATCGCCAGACTAAAGAACATTTTATCTTACTTCAGTAGCTAAAATATGAATTAATTTCTTTTTTTTAATTATTGTTTTGCTTTTGGACGTCATCACCAAACCAGAATAACAGATTTCCCTTTATTTCATGCTGATTTGTTGTGTTTTTAATCAAGTGAAACAAGCACCTTGGCAGAGGTATGTGTCGCCTTAGTGCCATCTTTTACATTTCAAACAGGATAATTTTATTTTAAAACCCCTTGTTGGAGACTGAGCTCAATAAGGATGTATGTATATGTGTATGTACATATATATATATATATATATATATATATATATATATATATATTGCTGCTGCTGTCTGGATCAAGAAAACTTTAGTTATTTAATTTAATAAGTATTTATTTATTTAATAATATTTTCCCTCATTTTATTTATTTTATTCATGTAATTTTGTTTTCTTTTTTATTTCAACCATTCTACATCGAACACCAGAGAACAATCTTGTGATGTGTTAACAAAACGAGATTTAATTGCGCCAAATTCATTCATTTGACGGTACATGTTTATGTGCTACTCACATATTAGTATTCATTGGTTTACGCTGCTAAAACGATCTGTGGTGGAAGTCAAATTGATTGTTAAAGGAGTCAGAACGATAGTTTTATCAAATGTGGAAATATAAAAAGAAAAAAAAACAGAAGAAAGACCTTTAAAGAAGTGGTGGGCAAATTAAAATCCCTCATGGCTGTTGAAAAGGGTAATTAAGCAATAACATGAGTGAAAGTAATAAAAACAAACATTAAAATTAGGGTAAATATTATTAATATCAGCAAATGTTATTATTGTGTTTTGCTCTACATATTTTTTTTAACAAATGTCAAGTCTCCAATATATCCAAATATTTGTTATATTTAGTTTAATCTTTTTGAGAAGCAATTAAAACTCACAAAAATGAGAAAAGTCCTGAAACAGAAAATCCTAGTTATATTTAAAGACTATTAATTAAGAATATAAATAACCACAAGATAAAATAGTCAGTAGAAATATGGAAGTGCAGCAGTTTACGGTGAAACATCAACACTGATTTTAAACCATGTAAACCAGTGTCTTCCAACACACACCTGCAGTGGGAGGTTTCCTTCTTGAAGCTCTTCTTTGATGACCGAAGCTACAGCCGCGTCAGTCATGGAGTCGGCAACAGCTCCTGGAAACATACGTTCATGTAGTCAACAGTAAAATTGAGACAAATATTCGAGACAAACGAACGAATCAAACGTAGAAACGGACGTCCCAGAACCATCAGACTCACCCTTGTAGTCCGGCGGAGGGATCCACTGCTGCTGAGACGGAGTGCTACTGTGGGAGTACCCGGAGACACCGCCGGCGTCCAGGCCGGCAGCTTCGAAAGCGGGGAGAGCCGAACTCTGGGTCACCGGGATGAGTTGAGGATCGCACGGCTGCATATTCACCGCCAGACCCTGGAGTCCCTGATCCAGGATGGGGTAAGAACACTTGTAGGGGTCGTGCAGGGACGCCAGGTGCGGCGAGGACGAGTGCGGCGCCGCATGCTTGTCCACGGGAAGGAACATGGGATTCTGGGGAGGGAAGCTCATCAGGTGCGACGCGCTCGGCAGGACCGAGTTGGCGAACAGGGAGTTGGACGAGTCCACATGGGAGCTTTTGTACGGGAACGACGGCGGCGCGAACATGCCGCCGTGGGACGGAGGCGCCAGGTGGTCGTAGGAGGGTCTGTGGAAGGAGTTGGAGCCCAGGCCCAGGTGCTGGGAGCCGGACAGGGAGTTGAGGAGGGGTCCCGGCGCAGACGCGACTGACCACTCATTCTGACAGGCCAGAGAGAGGTGGCTCTTGTTAACTGTGGAGTTTTCCATCATCCTCCATAACAGTCTTATTCCCTGCAGGACGAGAAGTCGCGTCAGAAAAGATGTGGAAAAATCATACGTGGATTTAATGTTTTCGTAGTGTTGGTGACCCTTGAACAATGTTTATCTTGGAATAAAAGTGACATTAACAGATGTTTGTCAGTTATCGAACACAACTGAGTTAAAATACACAATCAAATAATGCATAACATTAATGGAGAAATAAAATATGAACATTATTATTACTTTCACTATTATTCACTCATTCGTGAATGAAAGATTTGTCGGACAGATAACACCGTTATTTTTATAATCTATTAAAATATAGACTCAACATATGAACAAACTCTGCACATCGAGGTCGTGAGTTTGGTTTTCTTTGCAAAAGACAAAGTTTAATTTTGGAAATCACGTTTTTTCACTCGTTGTTTATCGAGGATGTTTGACTCCGGTCAAAACAAGCATCCCGGCAGTTTAAAACACCTTTTACGAGTCTAAGTAAATGCTCGAGAGGTCGATAACTGGTGATCGTTGTGAGTTGGTTGCAAATCGACAGCAAGATCCGAGTAAAAACTACATTTACGTGTGTTTATTATTTTCTTTGTACTGGTTAGCAGTTAGCTGTTAGCATGACCGGCGACGGGATTCCTCGATATTTTGAGAAATTTAAACCAAAACGATTTTATGGTGAGATCCGCGCGATGATGGGATAAAATAGACGTTTTTTGTGAATAAAAAAGTGAAAAGACGAAAAGCACACCTGAAAGAGACACCGGAAACAGCAGCCATGTTTACCCCGCGGGTCACAGTACCGGAAGCTATAGTTCGTTGCCGTTTGACTGGATTTCAGATTAAAAGTCGAAATTCAAACTTGTAAAATAAGATGCGTTTATTAATTTAATCATTATTATAAATAAATATGAATCTAAGATTGTTGTTTAACTATCCGGACACACAATCAATAACCATAACAATAAATTATCTTTTTTTTCCCGCTTCATACAAAGTACAATCAAATCACTTTTTAAAATGTTAACGTAAAGTCAGAAAAATGTTCTCACTTTTATCTAAAATAAAATAAAATAGACTAAAAACGCAAATATGCGTCAGTATATGTCATCCCCGTTTATATTTTATATTGGTTTAACTGATTAAAAAAATAGTATTTCTTCAGTAAAATATCCCAAAAACTTGTGATCAAATTAATTTTTTTTGTGGTCATTTGGCTCAGCTCTTTTTATGACAGGAAGTATTAACTCTTTTTTGAAGTTATTCAATAGTGATATGTCAATCAAACTCAACTTTCACTTGTCATGCCCGACGCAGTTTTGGAGGGACTTTCTGAGCACAGATGGTAGGTACGGTGGCTGGAAAGGGACAGATTCGTAAACTTAAACAGACATTTACAAACTCTTAAAACACATTTGCAAAAAATCTGAACTTTTTGTTATTTGTTACATATATATATATATTTTTTTAAATATTGTTGCTTTTTTCACTTCCCAGCCACCGTGGCTTCATCAAATCATAATAATGAAACAATTTTATTGTGTAACTATTGAAAGTGTTTATTTTATTTTATTTTTAAAGCAGAATTATGAAATGTAATTGTTAAAATACGTGTTACATTAAAATCCCACTAAAATCAACTTTTGAACGATGAACAAAAAAGGTAGAAAAAGGAAAATGAATTAAATTGATTTAAAATAAGAAGACAAACAAATTAGAAATAATATTTTTCATGTCATCTTTAATTCAATTACATCATGATTTATTTTATGTGAATGTCTCTTCAACATTTTGTCTCAAAAACTCAACTTTTTTCACTTCCCAAACACCTTCGCTTGAGCTTTTTGATTGAAAATAATCTTGCTCACAACGTTTTGAACAACATCCACCCCATCTTTAAGAATTGTGATTTTCATGTTATATTATTATTGTTTTGTCTAAATGTAACTTTCTCACACAAAACCTCTTTTCTAGATACTAGTTCTTTTAAATACTGTGTTTTACCTCCAAAATTATAACTTTACAACTATATTTAAGAAATATAAAGTAGTGTGATCAGACACTGATCACAACCATTTTGAAATCTTGCTGAAATGCAGAGATTTCCTCCAGATAAAAGTATCTAAACATCAACTTTCTCTTCTCAAAGTCAACTGAGGTGGAAATGTTGCCTCAATAGTAAGATTTATAAACCGTCTCGTCTCTTTGAACCAAACAAAAGTTGATAAATGACACTAACCCTCCATGAAAATGCTGCACAGACATTACACACTCACTCAAAACACAGCCTTTCAAGAACTGGTTTGACCTCAAATTGAGCTTCTCAGCAGAAATCCTGGTCTGACTTTCACGAGGGGTTAAGTGTCGAGCAGCAGTTCTGCAGCGATGGAACCAGAATAAGAACATAGAGGTTCATTAATAGTTCATCCTCTCCTCGGCTGGTCTTCAAGTTTGTATTATTGATGCGCTCAAAAAGGGACTCGTGGGAAGATATATGTTCGCTACACACCTTCACTCACTCCAGGAGAGAGAATGTAATTCTTTCTTTCTTTCAACATCTGACTCCACATTTGTATCATCCTAGGAATTCAGGCAACAGGATCAAAGATAAGTCGAAAATTAAGCTGAAGATCATGGTCAGAATTAAATCTTCAATTATTATTATTATTCACTAATAATAACAATAATAACAATAATAATAAGTAAAGGGCTTTTTGTGACTAAACCATCTTGTCAAGTTCTCGTGTGGCCAGCAGGTGGCGACAGCGCTGCGCTGCGGTGACGCTACAGGTGAGTAGAGGCAGCAGCACGTGACCTCAGGTGATGATTCAAAAGCGCCTCGAGGCTCCTCAGCGAGGTCACAAGTTCACAGACGAGTTCACGGCTGTGAGAGAAACATCGACTCTTGGAAGACCTCAGAACTTTAATGAGATTTTTTTAATGTAAAGTCATCTTAAAACTTTGAACATTCCACATTAATAAATTATATTATATGAATTATTAAAGTAATTAAATAGTCACATTTTAATTTGTGAATTTAAACAAAATAAAATACCTTTGAAATGTCAAACTAATCTATGAGGAGGAGAACAAAAGTCGTGTTTAATTAAATCTATTATGGTACGTTTTTGAAAATACTGTAGTTGTGTTAGGTTAGTTGAGTCTAATGAAGTTAAATAAAATATCATTTTAATTACTATTTTTTACATACAACACAGCAAATACAAATGTTAGCAAAACCATACAAAGTATATTGTAGATCATACAAACACATTATATATGAATATAATATATTTAAAATTATTAAAATTCGGCCATAAAATCAGAATAATTAAATGTTATTAAATCATCCTTTAAGCCCTTAAAATATATAAAGAAAACCTTTGAAATTAATAAATATAAAAAT